>NW_016809923.1:2182162-2193473 GCF_001698545.2 Rhinopithecus bieti
TAAAAGAGGAGCCATTTGATTTTGGCCTTTGTTAAATTTCCCTGCCTGAAAGAAAAAAAAAATACATTCATGACTATTTTAGTGGTTAAAAACGGGAAGAGTTTTGATAAATTGAAACCCATCTGAGAATTCCGCAAAATCTCAAGCTCATGGATAGACTTCTTTAAATATAGCAGTCAAAAACTTTATCCTTATACTCAGCCAGAATGCGTTGTGCCAGAAAGCTCAGGAAAAATATGGTTTTCACAAGTTTCCCAGACTAGCTTCAGACAACATGAAATTTGGTCCAAGCTCTTATTTAAGGACTCTAAATAAAGATTAGATCTGGCTAGCTATTAATATTCAGAGATTTATTCGACTTTATGTCAATATACATAATTATTTATTTGGGGGTAATGAAACAACTAAGAAAATAATAGGCTTTACTTTTTATTTGATTCAGACTTTAAAATTTATAATTGATGTTAATGTAAGGTGGTTGGATTTTTTGACCTATTAAAATGATATTTTAGTTGTGAATCTTTTTTGTATCTTTATTACCACTCTGTTTAAAGGTATTAGAGGAATAACTAAAACAAATATACAGCCTTCATTTAATTTGTTGTGGAATTTCCCCTTACCACCACTTCTAGGCATATGTCTATCAAAACAATATATATTTGAAACAAAGACCAGGAGATCCACCTTTTCAAATAACATTTAATGGAAGAGAAAATAAAATATTTAATGGAATCCCAGACTGGGTTTATGAAGGTAAGCTGTATTCCTTTTCTACTGTTAATGCTTTAGGCTTTTAGTTTAAAATAATTTCATATATTTAGTAAGATTTAGATGAGTAGTATCTTATTTCCATGAAGGGTAGCATTGCTGAAAATTGTCTGTAGGTTACGAATAGGGCATACGTATTTTAAAAGAACAAATTCTTGTTATCACAAGACTGGTAGAATTGATTTTCATTAACATTACTATGAAATGGTAGCAATGATTTATAATCCAAAAACGTATATGGTCCTCAGGTGCTGCATTAGTACATTTTCTCATGTTTACTTTTTCTTTAGAAAAAAAATTTTTTTTTCAAAACTAAACAACTGTCTATGTTATCTTATGGGAAAATATTTTTACTTTCTGATACTCTGTTGATTTTGTTCTCATTCTTGGTAATGTACAATTCAGGAATTAACTGGACTTTAAAAAGACTTCTAGTCTCTGTCTGTCTGTCTATCTATCTATCTATCTATCTATCTATCTATCTATCTATCTATTTATCTATCTATCTATCTATCTATCTATCCTACTAAAATAACTCTGTTTTTTTTTTTTTTTTTTTAATTCCTAGGAGGGAAATGTAACTTTCAATGTTTATGCCACTCTCTAGTGCAATTACAGTTCTTTCTGTTTTGGCTGTTTTAGGTGACTAAAAAACCTGAAGCTGCCCTGAAAGAAAAAATTATTGCCGACATGTTTATTATTCATTTAAAAAATTACATTTCTGATTACATTCATTTTCTAACAAGGCTAATTGATGTTTGATATAGAGTAAAAGGTTAAACTATTCCTCTTAACTCAGATTATGTAATTTTTTTCATAACCAAAGTATGACATATGTCACATCCACATTACATAAATTATTTCAGTTGATAAATAGCTATTCAGAAGTATTTACAATGATTTTAAGAGTAAGATGTAATTATAGTTAATATCTTAGTACTTATTTTTCAGAGGAAATGCTTGCTACAAAATATGCTCTCTGGTGGTCTCCTAATGGAAAATTTTTGGCATATGCGGAATTTAATGATACAGATATACCAGTTATTGCCTATTCCTATTATGGCGATGAACAATATCCTAGAACAATAAATATTCCATACCCAAAGGTATGTTGAATACTTTCAGCAGATGCTTTCATTTTCCTGGTATCAAAATGAGCAATGATTTACCATGAGTGAAGGTGGGATCAACAAGTTTGGAGAGCTTCTTATCCTTGTGCATTGTAAGGCAAACATTGTACTGTGCTCTATTATTTATGTGGACATCTGTTGCTTTGGACATCTGGTTGTGCTGGATGAAGTAGTCTTTGCAAAATCTATTGCAGAATCTTTGAAAAACATATGGTCTTGATCATGGAGGAAAAACAAGCTTAACTTAATTTTAATTTTTTTTCATATTTCATGCTCCAAATTCAGGGTAAAGTTCTGTTTTGCAATTCTCTCTTGAATTCTCATGTAAATGCAAACTAGAATAAGAAATACAAATGTTGAATTTGATGTTTCTGTCAGGTAGAAGCAGGCATGGGTTATGATCTTTTCAGGATATACAAGATAGGTTAAATTTGTAAGTCTCAATTTCTCCCTTGAAGGAATTAGACATGGTGTGAGCCCACAGTTTTTTGAATATTTAACATTGTAGAGTTGTTATACATTCTTTTTATCCAGTCTTACATCTGGAGGTGTGCACTAGGAGAATGGGTCATGTCTCAGTGAAGAAGCATTATATCCTAATTTTAATGTAAAATTGTATCAGAAAATGGAATAAAAGTACAAATTCACCTCTTGCACAAGGAATCGGATGCGATTTTAGAATTCACTTCTTTGTTCTTTGGATCCTATTCCTTTTACTCGCCAAGAGGAACATTGTCATGGCTGGACACAGTGGGTCCCTGTGTGACAAAGATGGATGGATGTGGCATACACACAAATGAATTCTAAGCAAGCCAAAGTGGCCATAGAGAAAGAAATAGAATTGCAGACAATCTAATATTTATGTTAAAAGTCTAAAAGCTGTGTAAAAACTCTAGAAGCTGGAGATGTTTAGGAGAGGCCTAGCATTTTGGGGGGACCCAAGATGTAAAAGAACTCAGATCTTTGGGAGGACCTAAGGGAGCAGGAAGAGATGGGGAACCCAGAACTGAAGAGTGACTGGCACTGATTGGGAAGTTGGGACCCACATTCTCATATTTCCTTGAGGCTTAAAGTTGCTAAAACATCTGGCATTAGGTGGAGATGTGGGACAATTCCAAAAAACTAAGGGAGCCCCTGATAAACTTGGGAGTGAAACAGGGAGGTCCTAAGGGAGATTGAACAGTTCTTTGGATGAATTCAAACAGCACTGAGTCATTAAATACTGTGTACCTACATTTCATAAATTTAAGTTTATTACAACTGCAAGATTCTCTCTTTCTACAGTAAAATAACAGAGGAACTCTAAGAAACTGTCTAGGTATGAGCTATACTGTCATGTAAATTTTAAGTATGCAGTAGTACAGAAAGCACAAAACAAGGAACGTATAAATCTCATGGATACTTCATTTGGAGGTGAAATTTCCCTAATCTTTTGGAGATGGTGGCAGTAATAATACAAGCAGGTAGGAGACTGAGCATTTGGTGATTGTCCTAGACCAAATCATATGGCAAAAGCAAAAAGTGTCTTTCACTTATTTTTTCTTTCTCTTCTCCTCTCAAATTAATCCTCCTCTGAACTCTCCTTGGTATACAGAGATATGATTATTATTATAATTATTCCAACAATAAAAATGAGAGAGCTCCATCTTGGAAATCAGAAAAGAGAATATAGTTCACAGAACTGCACTTTCATATCCAAAATGATTTTCCCTATAAATTAAAGCTCTCTCATTAGGCATTTAAAACACCTATTTTCACTCTGGTTGATGCAACATTTGTAATTGCCCTGCAGGTAAAATTGAAATGAAATTCCTTGTCATGTTATAAATAGAATGTATTCCACAGTGATATACATAAGATTATTCACTTAGAAAAATATGTCTAAATTCCTACAATTTCTTTAAAATGGTGGTGATAATTGGAATTTTAGGAGGTTATATATCTCAATTTTTTTGGCAGGCCGGAGCTAAGAATCCTGTTGTTCGGATATTTATTATCGATACCACTTACCCTGCATATGTAGGTCCCCAGGAAGTGCCTGTTCCAGCAATGATAGCCTCAAGGTAATTCATCTCAGATCCCTCCCATCTTTCTATCCTATATTCTAGTGAGTTTGTGCTGTGCATGCTAGAAGCAAAAACAAATAAGTAAATAAGAGTTGCACACAAAGCTAAAGACATACAAAATTAAAGCTGACAAATAAGTTTCCTTAATTGGTTTTTCAAAATTAGCCCTTTTACACATATAAATGTCACCTCAGTGATCAATCTAAGTGAAACCTTCCTCAGATGTACAGATGTGAACTTGGGACAAGTAAGCAGATAGTAAAATTATGCATGCCCTTACCCTGGCTTCTTTCAAGTTTGGCTGACTTTATCTCAAGCCAGGGTTTGGGGATCTATGTGGATCACATGTGTACGGTAAATAAGAGAAGATAAGCTGACCCTCTCCAAAAATTAGCATTTTTTGCTATGAAACAGGGTATTCTCATTTATCTGGTTTTAGAGTTGTCTAGAGATGAACTGTAGGCAGGCAGAGACGTGAAGGGTTCTCACTTCCCGAGCATGATGCCCTATGTCTCATTGTCTGATTAGTCCAGATTACAGCAACCTTCAGTCAGTCCTCTGTGGTCTTTCTGGTTGAAGTGGCTAAGGGGAAGAGGTGCCCAAGGCCCTGCCTGTTGGGCTTTCTTAACACTTCCCAATGCCTAGCGGGCCAAGCTTGGGTCTTCTCCTTCTGCCTCATGAAGAATAGCCAAGATCAAGTGACTGATCATTAATAGGGTTTAAAAGAACCCCAGAGAGGCTTCTACTGGGCCTTGCTGAGTCCACTCATGTATAATCAAATGTGACTTTACATTTTGAATTATCTGCTATCCCCACCCTGATCGAGTGGATGAAAACTTAATACATCATTTTTTTTAAAGTGTCATTCTTCATAGGTGGCAAATGAGCATAACACAAGGATTCCAGAGGCTTGTTTGAACAGCTGTAAAATACTAACAATAAAATAGTAGTAGCAAACATATTCTGAACACTCATCATGTAGCAGACATAGTTCTTAAGCGGTTTAAGCACTGTCAGCCAATCTTTACAGCAATCTTTAAAATAGGTAATATTATTATTCTGATTTTATATAAAAATAGAATAGTTAAGTAACTGGCCGTAACTGGCCTAAAGGTATATAACTATTAGGACACAAAGCCCGGATTTGAGCCTGAGGCCCCTTGCAGCTCTGTGATTTCCTTTACATCAATTTTCCAGAAGTTTGTGATTCATTTTATGTTGATGTTCTCTACCTACTAGTTCATCCTCAGAGTCATGGAATCATTGCTGCCATTCACTGACATCTAGTATGTGCCAAACACTATTTGAGTTATTTCGCATACATCATCTGTGATTCATTCCACAAGCCTGAATTTCAATACCTGACCATAGTCACAGCTAAAACAGCTTCCAACATGAATCCGCCAGGGGACAAAGATTATCCTTTTATCACACTTGTCTCTCTCTCAACTAATTATAAGGTGAAAAATTGAGTTTACTTGTTGCAAAATATCAGTTTAATGCTTTGTTTGCCCTCTAGATTGATCAGTAGCTTTGGCATTATGTTTTAAATTCTTTTCTAAGATGTTAAAATCCAGAAACGGGGAGAAAACTCACATATGAAATGATTTCATTAGATGAAGAAACTCTCATAGATATTTTTTAAGTAAGTGGAGCTATTTAAACTTTCTCTCCAGAGAAAGGAATGTTTCTTCTTCCTTAGCTATTAAATAAGTGTTGTATCTTAATGACATATATTCTTCAGAAAACAAAAATTAAGAAATTATTTTTTGTGTGAAACTGGTTTATGGTTGTGACTACCTGTTTCTATGTTATTTGCAGTGATTATTATTTCAGTTGGCTCACGTGGGTTACTGATGAACGAGTATGTTTGCAGTGGCTAAAAAGAGTCCAGAATGTTTCGGTCTTGTCTTTATGTGATTTCAGGGAAGACTGGCAGACATGGGATTGTCCAAAGGTAGGGTATATTAAGATCACAGATACGTATTTCTGAAGATCAAGGCACAATAGTGGGGATTCATCTATAGCTAACATTTTATGTTGTAAAGCCAGGATTACTGCATTCAACTCCCAACTGCTTTGCAAAAAAGCACTCAGTATTCACGGGTCCATCATTTTATTAAATAAATAGGATGTCTTTTATTTTCTTCAATGACTCAAACCTTGAAATTGAATAGCCAAAAATTAAAAATGGGACAACATGACATTGGGAAAATCAGATATCTGGTTCTCAATTATGATGGTAAACCAACCTTTTGAGATTATAACATTGGCAGTCCAATAAACAGCAAAATAATGCAGATGAAACCATAACATGGGTCTACTAGGTAAATATATATGTTTTAAACAAAAGAACCAGAGAAGAAATGCAAATGGGGCATGCATGTTCTATTCAATATTAAAAATGAAAAATTATAAAGGAAATGGATATTATCAAAGGAAATCCAGATATTCTGATTTCTGGGGTTTTTTTTGTTTTTTTTTTTTTTTGAGATGGAGTCTCGCTCTGTCACCAGGCTGGAGTGTAGTGGGTGATCTGGCCTCACTGCAACCTCCATCTTCCAGGTTCAAGTGATTCTCCTGCCTCAGCCTCCTGAGTAGCTGGGACTACAAGCATGCACCACCACGCCCAGCAAATTTTTTAATTTTTAGTAGACATGGGGTTTCACCATGTTGGCCAGGATGGTCTCGATCTCTTGACCTCGTGATCCGCCCACCTCAGGCTCCCAAAGTACTGGGATTACAGGCGTGGGCTACCACACCCCGCCCAAATATTTTGATTTTAAAATCAAATGAGAATTACTGAGAATGTGACATAAGATATTAGACCTAATTATTCTGTTATCAGGTTATCTTAGGACAGTTCCCGATATCTACTAATTTTGGGCAAAAAAGGCCTTGAAAACTAAGCACAGATTTATTGTTGAGTTTTAATTGTTTCTATTGCTCAAATTCAAATGTAATCTGTTGAATTAATGAGTCAGAAAAACCGCTTAACCAATGTATAAACTTTAAAATAAGTCTGTTCTTAATTACTCACATTAGAGTCTAAGAGATACAAAATGTTTTCTTTAAATAGGATATTTGATGGGTATACTTCATGAGGCTTCTAATTATGAAGAAATGTTTCATTAAAACAAATATAGAATAATCATATTTTATAAAGTAAAAAGAAAAGCACAGAACAATCAAAGTAAATCACTAAATTTCATCTAGAAATTAGGACATTATGTTTTGCAAGAAAAAAGTCATATGAGTCTGTTTGGAAATATATCAGGACTATAATAGTCAACATTACTCAGGCTAAAAATATTTTTTTAAATCACTACTGTGTCTGTGAGAGGCTTGACTAATTTTGATGGAATATGCTAGAAGCGTATTTTTATCTTATATATATTTTGATATACAAAGCAGGAAGATTTTGGCTTTAATGCAGTATCATAGGCAAAGAAAGGATAGACTTATCTTGATTATGCTAGTTAATTAGAAACAATTGGTCTGATTAGTCAGCTTTGGGTGACGATATCTTTAAACTTTTCAATGAATCTAGGTATTAGGGACTATTGCTTTAATTTTATTAGTTTGAACATGATGAGATTTATAATTTAAACACAATTTTTAGCTTCTAAAACTAGGAATTTTAAAACTGTGATTGCTTTGAAATCTGAAATTCTAATTTATCAAAATCTGAGACAACTTTAATCCAAACTGACAGAACATTTAAGATGCTCATTCAATGAGGTGTGGAAGTCCCTGGAATATAAACTTTAGTTTTACAGCCAGAAAACAGTGCTTAAATTTAGAATATCATGTTTGAATAACCTTAGAATTTCTAAACACCTCTGTTTCAAAATAGTTTGATAAATACATGCAACACATTTTGAGATCTGAGAACAACAGTGTTGAATTTCCCAGAAACCATCCTCATGACTGATGTGTGTGTGTGTGTGCATGCACTATGAAAACAATATTTAAGGTTAAGTGACCCAGCAACATTTAATTCATGCTGAGAGTCACGCCCAAAACAAAGAGGCAAAGGAAACTGATAACGACGACTTGTAATAAATTCTAATAGCGAGATTTATCAAGACATTTGTAGTTAGGGGAAGAAACATCTTTTATATTATGCTTCCTCCTCTGAAAAGGGAATTAAAATTAATTTTACTTTTATGGCTAAAATAATAAATCCAAAAGTTTCACCATTTTTTCCAAGTCTTATCTTACTTGTTCTCTCTGAGGCACTGGCCTATCCCTATAAGAGAAAATCCAGACTGTGTTCTTAAAATTTGTTATTCCCTTGCCTTTTATGACAGTACACCCTCTCATGGTTCTCCTTCTGCTTCATTGACTGTTCTTTTCCTTTCCAGCTCTTCTTCTGACTTCTCTAGAAATCTTATTATTCTCCAAGTTAATGTATTTGCAAGGTAGGCTAACTGCTGTAACAACAACAATAAAAACCTCCAATCATTCAGTGGGTTAATACAGTAGAAATTTATTGCACATTCATGTAACCATCCAATAGTGAGTCCAGGTAAGTGGGGTATGGTGGGGGTTGGGGATTGGTGTACTCTGCTCCATATAGTCATTCAGGAACCCAGGTGATGGCATTTCTGCTAACTGGCTTCCAACACTATTCCAAAGTTGGTCAAACCTGAGCATCAACATCCAGTTGAGGGATGGAGAAAAGAATGAAGGATAATGTAAGAGAGGTTTTTATGGGCTAGGCCCAAAAGCCACCCATTTCTGTTCACACACTAGAACTTATCAAATAACCACAGTCAACTGAAGGAAGGCTGAGAAATACATTTCCAACCCGTATCCCTAGCAAAAAGAGGAAATGGTCTGCTGATTATCCTGCTGTCTGTCTCAACTCTGTACTTATTCACTTTGGGTAATTTTAATCTATACCAGAGCTTTTTAGTATACTTGCCAATAACTCTCAGACTTATTTCTGAGGATTTGAACTTTTCAATATGTATGGCTTCATTTTCTCTGTTCCATCCTCACTGCCTTGAGCTTGATTAGAGTCTTTATCATTCTTTTCCCAAACATTACAATAGCCTTCCAGTTGGTCTCTCTGTCTCCTTCCCTCTTACCCACTTCTAGTTTATCCTCTGCATCATGTTCATAATTTTATTTTCCAAATTGTGAATTGGAAGACCTTCAAAAGATTTACCAAACAGGAGAAGTTGAAACTTTTTAGGGTGCCATAAAGTTTCTCCAAGATCTTGCTTATAAACATGCATTCTCCTTCATCTTCTAACTCTTTCCTGTAGTCACTCTCCACTCAGCCATACTGAACCATCTGTTGGGTGACTAAGCTGGTCTGGTCTCTATGCTATTTATTTTACCTAGAATGTTCTTCTTTTTCTAATTATTTGTCTAGAAAAGTCTAGTCATTCTTTTAGGATTACTAAATGTTTGTTCAGTAAATAATCAATTACATTATGTTAAAATATAACCCGAAATAAGATTCAGTGCAAATTTTAAAATTTTAGCTACTTCATGGGACCCAGAAAAGAAAGAATTTAACCTAAACTCCACTGTTTTACCTACACCACATCAAGTGGATTGTGCTGGGCCTCCATAGATGTTGTGATAATTCCAAGTCACTGCCTCATGGAAGGTTTAGGCATAATTATTAAGGATCTGCAATAAAATTACCCATGTATATACAACAGTGCTGTTATATGAGAGTTTTAATATTGTCCTTTTAAACTCAACTAAGTTAGTTGACTAGTAATGGTACACTCTGATCAGGCAGCTTAACTGTTTCCAAATGTCCAGATTATATTTAGGAAAAAAATGTTCTCCTAATACTATGTTCGATGTGATCTTTTGTCTTTTAGACCCAGGAGCATGTAGAAGAAAGCAGAACTGGATGGGCTGGTGGAGTATGATTTTGCTATCTTTTTCTTATGTAAATTTCAAATGAAATTTGACAGATTCTCAGCTATCAAAGGACTATTTGCAGTGTACCCAAACTGGCACTACTTATTTTCATAGAAAACATAGCAAGGTATAAAACATATAGATAGTGATCTCTTGAGTGATTTTGTGCCAGACAATTTCAATGTCCATCTTTTTAGAATTCTATTGAAAATAACTCATACTCCTCATGTTCCAGTTTTAAGTTTGTCAACTGAATCCTTGATATCTAGAACTAATATTACTTTTTAAACAAATACAATATAGATCATTTTTCAAAAGGAAACAAAATTCTTGATCTGTTAAAATAATCTTAATAATTACTAGCTGTCTGAATCTAAAAAAATAAATACATTGGGTATCCTTGTAATTTAAAGACAATCTGCCTCTTATTAAATTTCATATAACATGTACTAAATTTCATATATGTATACTCCTCCCAGTATTTAATGATTTGTTAACAAACAGGAAAACATGTGTTTTGTTTTTTGTGATCATTTATATTTGGAAGTTTAGGACAGATTTATTCAATAATTGAGGAGGATTTTTAATGTAAAAATGATGCTTGAGGTAAATACCAATTGTATTTTATATCATATATGAAGAATAAAAATTAAGACAAGAGAGTAAGTGAACGTTGGTAGATGCTGCCACTTACCACAAACACATAATTCAATTCAATTAGTATTTGAAGATGAAAGGCTACTTCTCTAAGATTTGGACGCATTATGCAACGAAAAAGGAAACTCTTAAGACCTGGTTTAACACATTAGCCCATGATCCAAGGACAAAAAAAAGTCAGAAATCATTATAAGAGGATAAATTATATAAAAATTTAAACTTAAATTGGCTGGGAAAAAGATAAATTGTAAAGTGATAACCTTCAAATATTAAAAACTCTTAATTGTACACTTTTCTGGATCCAGTTGATTTTGACTTACATGCTGTTTAATTTATACTCTGTCTTTAATTAAAGATACTGCAGTTTTGCCGGGTGCGGTGGCTCAAGCCTGTAATCCCAGCACTTTGGGAGGCCGAGACGGGCGGATCGCGAGGTCAGGAGATCGAGACCATCCTGGCTAACACGGTGAAACCCCGTCTCTACTAAAAAATACAAAAAAAAAACTAGCCGGGCGAGGTGGCCGGCGCCTGTAGTCCCAGCTACTCGGGAGGCTGAGGCAGGAGAATGGCGTAAACCCGGGAGGCGGAGCTTGCAGTGAGCTGAGATCCGGCCACTGCACTCCAGCCTGGGCGACAGAGCCAGACTCCGTTTCAAAAAAAAAAAAAGATACTGCAGTTTTATTCATTAACTAGGGAATAGTTACTTTATTATATACAGTAAATGTAAATTACATTCTGAGGTAAAAAGATAATAAAGATAACTATGTAATTCAGAAAAAAAAAAAAAAAAAAAAAAAA
>NW_016809923.1:2193673-2240514 GCF_001698545.2 Rhinopithecus bieti
AAAAAAAAAACACTCCTATTTGACCTCACTTCTCCTACTGTGCTAAATATCACAGGAAAAAAATAGTAGTATTCAGTGAAAGAAAAGTATTCTCTAAATTTTATGGATTCTTAATCAATCTGAATCTCTGACTCTCACCTTTCAGAAAGGTAATTCTTAGATCGGTATTTGAAATTTTGAGGGAAAAAAGTTAATCTACCAATCCACTCCCATTACAAATATTTCTAGTAAAGAATGAAGAGAAGAAATAATACTTGAAAATATTCTTTAGTTATGTTCTCCAAGATGATAACTAGATTTGCTATACAGTTATATGAATAATGTAATTTTATAATTATATCAACAATGATACCAACAACCCTTTCAAAGACATTATCTTGAGCATCTGTACACATTTATTTTGAAAATGCTGCAGTGTTCAAAGCACTCTGAAACACTTCAGAATGCATCTTTTGAAAGCTCATATTTATAAGCATCTTCAGCATCTTAATAATTTAAAAAATCTGTATTGCACTGACCTTGCATTCTCATCAAATTGAGCTGAATGAATGAATTAATTGCCTGCAAAGCTTTAAAATCTTTTTTTTTTTTTTTCCTGACAGAGTCTCACTCTGTCGCCAGGCTGGAGTGCAGGGGCGTGATCTTGGCTCACTGCAAGCTCCGCCTCCCGGGTTCAAGTAATTCTCCTGCCTCAGCCTCCCGAGTAGCCGGGATTGCAGGCGCCCGCCACCATGACCGGCTAATTTTTGTATTTTTAGTAGAGACGGGGTTTCACCGTGTTAGCCAGGATGGTTTCAACCTCTTGACCTCGTGATCTGCCCTCCTCGGCCTTCCAAAGTGTTGGGATTACAGGCATAAGCCACCGCCTCCGGCCCAGCTGTAGAACTTTTTAAAAAAATACCCTCAGTGTCAGGAGATCGAGACCATCCTGGCTAACACGGTGAAACCCCGTCTCTAGTAAAAATACAAAAGAAATAGTCGGGCATGGTGGCGGGCGCCTGTAGTCCCAGCTACTTGGGAGGCTGAGCCAGGAAAATGGCGTGAACCCGGGAGGCGGAGCTTGCAGTGAGCGGAGATCGCGCCACCGCACTCTAGCCTGAGCGACTGAGCGAGACTCCATCTCAAAATCAAACAAACAAACAAACAAACAAAATACCCTCAATGGAGGCACATATGCCTCCTTTGAGAGAAGATGAGGTCCTTACACTAAATCAAAAGTCATTCCCAACTAAATGGCATGAGCCACCGTGCCTAGTCTAGCTGAAGAACTTTAAAAAAAAAATACCCTCAGTGGAGGCGCATACCTCTCCTTTGGGAGAAGATGAGGTTCTTGTATTAAATCAAAAGTCATTCCCAACTAAATCTAGAGAGTAAATGAGTTACTTATCTGGGACATGTGATTTTTGTGCCAGATCATTTTAATATTCATAGTTTTATAATTTTATTGGGAGCAACTTATTTTTATATACTAATCTCAATCTCTTCACATGTATTCAGTAGTCAGTAAAACTTCTAAATTCCAGAAGAGAAATTATCAAAAATTATTTGCAATGATTGTTTTCAAGAGTAAGTTTACACCCTCCCAAGGCACCTGCTTTAAATGGATTATTAATTAGCTTTTGTGAGTTCTGACATGCCTTTTGAAAAAGTCTGGCCACAATTTTATATAGCCATAACTCATATGTAATAATATATTGTATATTTAATAGCTTCCTTTGACCTATAATGAAACTAGTGGCTTAATAAAATTAACCAGAAAAAACTAGAAATGTGTATGTATTTCAGACATTCATTCAAGTAACATTTATAGGGTCTTTAGATAAAGTATACATGCTAGTCGTATTAGTATAAATTTTAAAAGCTATTTTGATATGTGGTTTCTTTTGAATTTGTCAGAGATATTTAAAATGGAAAAGACTCTCAGAAATCACCTAATGAATTAGAAAAGGGAGATTAAATGTCTAGTTAAAAGTAACTGATATGTTAGTTGCAGGCATAGAACTAGCAAATAGGTTTCCTGAGAACTTTACTTACCACTTTTTCCCTCCAGCACTGGCACATCCAGTCTCTTAATTTAGGATTAAAAGCCTAACTCCTTTTTTGGTATTTAATCAGAAAAAATAACAACAAATTTGCTTTTGAAACATTTTTTGTTTTGTTTTGTTTTGTTTTGTTTTGTTTTGTTTTGTTTTTTTGCTCTGTAGAGAACAGACAGAAAAGTGAAGAGTTAATCAAAGGAACCTAGTGCTTAATTCCTTAAATTTGGAGAACAAGCACTGAAGGCATTATGCTTAGACTGCAAAGTCACACCAATTATTTTAAAATAATTTAAGCAACACACTACACCTTCTTTAGGCAGCTGGCAAAATCCCTTGGTTCAAAAAAAATGAATTTTCTTCTTGATGCTTGAAAGCTTGTGCTTTTGATTGAAAGTGCACTCAGTTTAGGGCATCCGCTTTAGGTCATTTTACAGCTATGGCAAGATATTACATGGCAGTAAATAATCTCACCTTCCAGGTAAAATATTTTAAATGGCTTTACACTTCATATAGAGATGAGTAATCTATCAAAAAATCTAAGCATGATAAAGAAACCAGTGTAAGGGCCTCATTAAAACTGAGGACGACTTAATGTGGGTGCTTATCTAGGGTCCAGGTATGACTTGCAAGAAGCACTTAACTCGGAACACTTTAGGGGCCTAGCTCTAGCAAAGTGAATGTGGACATATTTCACACTCTCTTTACCTCACCCCAGTTACCTGTTCATCTAAAGCAGCTGTCTTCAATGTGTGCAATGAAAGGGGAGAAGATAACAGTCCTTGCTTATCAGAAATATTCTTCCTGTTTGCCTGATTCTAATATCTTAAAACATAATGCTCTGCCCTGTTTTTTTTTTTTTTTTTTCAATAAAAATGAGATGTTAAGTTTTAATCTAGAACAAAGCTCCTTCAAAAGTCCTTTACTAACTGACTGCAGGCTTGCAGACAATTTTTCTTTTTACTGTGGTACCTTAAAAAATGTTGTGACTCAGGTTTTATTTTAGTAATTAAGGCAATGTAGAACCAAATTTTGTGTTTCACAACGAGGAATAAGAAGGAGACATAGGCTGGGTGCAGTGGCTCACACCTGTAATCCCAGCGCTTTGGGAGGCCAAGGTGGGTGGATCACCTGAGGTCAGCCTGACCAACTATAAATTAGCTGGGCATGGTGGTGCATGCCTGTAATCCTAGCTACTTGGGAGGCTGAGGCAGGAGAATCACTTGCACCCGCGAGATGGAGATTGTGATGAGCCAAGACCAGGCTCTTTGCACTCCAGCCTGGGCAACAAGAATGAAACTCCACTAAAAAAAAAAAAAGAGGAGACATTGTAAGAGGTTACTAGAATGTATATTATCATTTAGATAAGAGGATGAAACTTCATTCTGAAATGAAAGAAGGATTTTGTCAAACATTTATAGTAATAAAATTCTACCCACAAAGTTGCTAATCAGAGTTTCCTATTCCTGGGCTTCTTGGTTATTAATTTCACTTGGAAGCATTAGTCTCAATATGCAAAAGCCTACCAAGGTTGGTCTTATTATTAATGAAACTAATGCAGGAATCATGTAAGGAGGCAGCTGTTTCTCATTATTCCATTTTTTCATTTTAAAGAAAAACTTTAGACAAGTTAAAAGTAGTAGAGTTTATTTGAACACAAACAATTCGTAAATCAGTCAGCACTCGGAACCAGAAGAGGTTCTGAGAGTTCTGCCCAGCAATGTGAGCAGCCACCTTTTATAGGCCAAACACAGAAGCAAGGTAGATAAATCACTGGTTGGCTACACTAGGAGTCAGCCTTATTGGGTCATAGAGCAATGAGGCATCTACCTTATTTGGATGTGGTGTGATATGATGGCTGCCTATGACTGGCTGAAACCCTTTTGCTGGACTTGTAGTTAGGTTTTGGATTGTATACGTACTAAGGTTGTGTTTCATTATATAGGAACTCAAATTATAGAGACAGCCTCAGGTTAATGGCCTTTTGCTTATTTGATTTAACTGATTTATTGATTCTAGGTAAATGTGGTAAGACTTAGGGTACTGTATTTGTTTCCTAGGGCTGCTATAAGTTATGGCAAACTTTGTGGATTAAAACAACAGAAATTTATTCTCTCATCATTCTGAAAGCTGGAAGTCAGAAATCATGGTGTCAGCAGAGCCATGCTCCCTAGGAAGGCTCAAGAGAAGAATCCTCCCTGTCTCTTCCAGCTTCTCATGGCTCCTAGAAATCCCTGGGCATTCTTTGGTTCACAGTCGTATCACTTTAATCCCTGCTTCTGTCTTCACATAGCCTTCTTCCCTGTATCTCTCAGTGTCTCTTTGTGTCTTCCCCTCCTATGAGGACACTAGTCGTTAGAGTTAGGGCCCACTTTAATCCAGTATGAGCACATCTTCAATTTCTACCTTGATTACATCTGCAAAGACCGCATTTCCAAAATGGTCACATTCTGTGGCTCCACGTGGACATGAATTTTGGGGGAACTTAGTCCATTACAGACATCACATCAAATAAGTTGCATTTTAATGTCACAAGATTATAATTATTTCATGAGAAATAATGATCGGTTGTATCAAAAAGGCATCAAATATGGGATCATCATTAAAGGAGCCTACAGTGACTTCCCCCACTCTCTTCTTGCTCTACAATGGATCTCACCTTAGGTCTCACCAGGATAGGTATTTTAGCTAAAAGATACTGGTAGCTTTTTGTTGCTGTTACTTGATGTAGTTCTCATGTGGAGGGATACCAATTAGAGAGAACTGGCTTTAAATCTGCACTGCGTGATGTAGAGTAGCTCTTTCCTCATCTAATTCTTTTAATGATTTGCCATCATTTCACCAAACAATGACCAATGGAGAAAAAAAAGTCAGCAAACGTAAGACAAGCCAATTAATTTTTTAATGGGAAATATATGAAACTATTTTCTAAAATTTAGTGTAAGAACATTTGCAGAATTTCAGTTATATCTATCATTTAGAATGTTGAAGTGTGACTTGTTCTGTTTCAAGGCACACTAAAGAGCCTAGCTTGCCTTAGGTAGTTAAGTGGTTCCCAGCAAGTTCTGCGTGGGGTTACCTGTTAGAGGTCAAACTAGGGCATTGAGGACAGTCTGCAGTCTGCTTCTTGTGCTCAAGGAGTAAACCTCACCCAACGTAGGCAACCTTTTTCTCTCAAGTCCAGAAGCCCCTCCTCACCATTAAAAACTGTGGCTAGCAAGCCATGATCTTTTCATCTTCAAAATGTCTTCACTGAATGATTGGTATTAGGTGCTTGGCATCAGACAAATCAAGAATTAAAAGAGGTATAAGTCTTAACAAGCATCAGACTTTGGTCAGATACCTCATTTGAAGTTTGGTTTGGTTAAATATCAACATTCGTTTGTGATTCTTCCAACTCCGTTTCAAACCACATAACCTTCGACTTAGAAATTTAATCAAATTAAGCATTGTGAATCCAGGGGTATGCAGTAGCAGCCAAGCAGTGGTTGGGATGTTCAAGTGCCTGTTAGAATCACTACATAAGCTGTTTATCTGAAAGAATGAGATTCCAGATGTGAATGACAGAAGACAGAGGAGGCAAGACATTCTGATTCCTCTAACTATGACCATACAACGCTTTTATATATTAAAACAAAATCTATGGTTTTAGTTTGGTTTGTCTTTTGAACATAACCTCTGTTAATTTTTTTCAGTTCTTTGTTTCAACACCAGTTTTCAGCTATGATGCCATTTCATACTACAAAATATTTAGTGACAAGGATGGCTACAAACATATTCACTATATCAAAGACACTGTGGTACGTTCCTTCCAAGATTTATCTCCTCAAAGATCATTCACTTGAGGTTGCTCAAATAACGCTCGGTTTCACACAACATAATGTTTGTCTTTTTATAGGAAAATGCTATTCAAATTACAAGTGGCAAGTGGGAGGCCATAAATATATTCAGAGTAACACAGGATTCACTGTAAGTATTGCACGAAGCGCGATGCACCATTCAGGTTTTAATTGGCACCGATGGACGTAAATGATACTGTACCAACTCTCTTAGTTAAGAAGATTTTTGTTACTCTATAATTCAGACAGTTGTGAGTTCATTTACCATTGTATATTTTAAATAACTAGTCAAAATGATTTTCTTTTGGAAAAAAAAGTCTTCAGTAGGTGGTAATTTCTCTTCTGATATTTGGTAGGTAATTATATAAAAAGCATACAAATTTTAAGATAATATCTGGTTCTAAAGGCAAATTTTACCCTTCAGGACTTGAAGCAATGAGCAAGTTTCAAAATACCCTGGAGGGCAGCCCATAGATATGGAGCATCTTTTGTAGTGATTCATTGTTATATAAGTTGAACATTATTATTTATAACAGCTATCATTTATGGAGCAATTACTGTGTACCAGATACTGTAGAGTAGAAATGGTTATCCTAAGTTTGCAGATGAGAAAAGGGATACTCATAAAATTTAATTAACTTGGCCAAAGGCCACAGTTAGTTAGTAGCAGACTAAGATTCAATCCTAAAGCATTAAATCTAAGGCTGTTATTGTTAACCTGAACATAGGACTGCTTTCTTACAGTTCTTTCCTCTTCAGTCCATTCTGCATACTATTTAAATAAACCATCTTCAAATAATCATTTATGATAAAACTGCTCTAATCACAAAAGTATACTTTCTTTCTACAATTTCTAATACAATCTGCATCTAGGGATCCTCTCTTAGTGCTGAAAATCTGCCCGCTATTAGCTGAAATTCTAGGAGCAAAAAGGTGAGGACCATTAGTCCAGGCTCATGGAATAAAAGCCTGTCAGAAATCTATTATCAATCTTTGGAATTATTTGAATGGAGGGCAAAGGTGTTTGGACTTTCTTTGGAGCAGCCATTAAAATCACTAGAGTAAAGGGCAGGGACATGCTCAAAACTGGTGGGAGATTCATTTCAGACATGATGTGTTGAGGAGGTGGGGAAAAACTGAAGGCGGAGAGCCCCAGCTCTGGTCATAAGAGACCTGGACTAGAATAGTGGCAATGCAGTAGATGCTCTGAGGACAAAACTGCACCTCCTTCTTTGTTTGCGTCCTTAGCACTTAGCACAGCGCCTGACACAGAGGAGTTCAATACACATTATCTAAATGGAAGAGAGAGCAGAATAGACAGTAAAGACAGATGGAGGCTAAACAGGACTGGCGAAGGGAGACCGTCTGGGAAAAGAGAGAGAAAAGAGACAAACTGGACCCAGCTGCAAGGGTTAGAGAGGGAGACAATCAGGGAAGCTTCCACATAACAAGGAAGCGGCACGGGGCTGTTGGGGAAAGACCCTGAGTCCTTTATTCACAGATCGTTTGAGGTTATGCGGGGAGGGCAAGGGAAAGGGATGATGGGAGTCATGCAAAGTTAGTAAAGATGCATAGAAAGGTGTTAGTTTAGGAGATAAATTTTGTGCTATAAACGAGTTGTATTCC
Source organism: Rhinopithecus bieti (assembly GCF_001698545.2). Taxonomy (NCBI): domain Eukaryota; kingdom Metazoa; phylum Chordata; class Mammalia; order Primates; family Cercopithecidae; genus Rhinopithecus; species Rhinopithecus bieti. The sequence goes on from NW_016809923.1 coordinate 2,201,175, forward strand.
ATTGCTGTTTTCTTCTACTTGGTGCTAATAAGATTTTCAAGATACCTAGGACAGAGTGAGAACTGGACTGCCTAATTGTCCTGAGAATTCAACCAAACTTCGGTTATCCCAAACTTTTCACATTCGTGGGGGGAGAATAGTGACAGTTTCTGATACTCAGATGAACATACAGCAGAGTGAAAACCACGTCACGAAACTGAATTTCCCACTTCATGGCTATTTTAAGACAGGTTAGAATCAGAACCTGGATACTTAAGTAACAAGCATGTTCTCTTCTGACTTGTTTTACATCTGGCTAAATTTACATGCCCTGTGTGTGGTATCCAGTGTGATATCCTCAATTTGTAGCAAACCTATCTATTGATAGGGTTTCTATAAAATAAATTCAAGGTATGTTCAGAATCACAGATAAAATTAAATAACATAGTACAGAGAAACAGGTAAACTGTTCTTAATCATGGAAAAGGCAAGGTATGATATTAATACAATTTCCTAGTTAATTTGCATGGCTCATAATGAATCAGGATATAATGTACCTGTAATAAAAACAGCATTCAGCATAATTTAATCTTCCTCTGATGATTTGGAAGTCAGAATAAATACACAAAGTTCAGTTATTAACAGCAGTTATTTGTGTACCTAAGCACCAATTAATAAATAGTTTCATTAGATGAATGCTTACCTATATTGATACTATATTAGTATTAATACTAACAATTCTATTATCACTTATTTATCAATACTTAATAATTTCTGGATATATTTTCAGGTTTTATTCTAGCAATGAATTTGAAGATTACCCTGGAAGAAGAAACATCTACAGGTAGTTTATGTCCATTCATTCTGTTATTTCTATATATTGATATTTTAATATAAAAAGACATCATCTCCAGGAGATGGAAAATATTTTTAAATTGTGGCACATCATAAAATTATTTATGAATTGAGAGAAAACATTTGGAGAATGTTGTATATTACATCAGTATAAAAAACACACACTCTCAAAATGTTAGCCAATTCAAAGTATTTGTTTTCAAAAGGAAAAAATAAGAAATTCTAATGCTCATATAAATACTAAATACTATTTTGGTACTGAACATTTTAACTACATATAGTTAAATTGAGGACATTTCTTTATTTAACACACATTTGTTGAATACCCAGTATGAACCAGGCATTGTTTTTATTCTGATAATATGTGATTTCCTTCACTCTGGCTCACTTTGGCACCACCCATCCCTGTCCCTATATTAGTGCTTAAATTCAGTCCAGTTGTCCCCTTGATGACTGAAATGGTGCCCTCGACAGCCCTTTCTGGATGTGGAAAGGAAAGCGATAGTTACTACATGCTGGTAGTCTATTATATGCCAGGCACCTTTTAATCTGACTTACATATGTAATTTCATTTAATTCCTACAGCCCTATGAGGCAGGTAATGTTGTTGGAGCCAGGATTCGTACCTGGACATGCTGATCTCTGAGCCCTTGCTGTTAACTGCCTCCCTAATGTTTCCAAGGTCACACCCAAATAGGGACATGTGCTAACATACTAACCCTAACAGAGGAAATAAGAAATTTGCCCTCTGTCATATTTCTCTGTTCCCTCCTGGATCGTGATCTTACTTTATGTGTGAAGAAGAATCATTCTCTGGGTCCAGCAATGTCTCTGGCCAGGCCACTCTCTGCCATGCCCAAGGCAAAGTCAGGGACAGCAGCAGAAGAAACTGAGAGGTGGCACAGGAGACCCTGATAGCCACCATGGGGTCCTGACCTGTCCAGACGCTGGCATGACATCATCGAAACTCCTCCACATGGAATTCTGATTCTGAGGGTGTAGGATAAGGTCCCTGAGTTTGTACATTGAAGCCAATCAACCTGTTCAGGAACCACACAGATGACTCTGCAGAGTGAGTGTGGGGGCAATGTGGGCAGTACAGATTGGCTTGTGCAGACTGTGTGGAGGGGGCATTCCCAGCCTGAGCTTCCACGAGCCCAAATTTCCTGCTGAAAGGAATGAAGGCACAGAAGGCACTTAGAATTGTCATTTCTTATTTCTAATTTGCCTATTATTAATTTACCCTTCCTGATATATGGTAAGAACAGGGACTCTTTCTTGGTAATACTGCCAGATTTTCCTTCTATGTTTTGCCATGGGGTGGAAACAGAGAGATAGGAAGATGAAGAACTATGCATTCCCAAGCACTTTGTAAAGTGTAAAAGATGAATGGTTATGGGAAATGACTACCTCACTGCCATTTGAGGTGTTAGATATTTCTCCCACTCCAGGGAAACCACATAGGGCTTCTTCCTCAAGGTTTGTGCCTATTAAGGCAAAGATGGATCAAAAATCAAGCTACATCAAAATACTGTGATTCCCCTTTACTTTAAATGATATTGGCAACAGAAAAATAGAGTGGGTTTGATGTCAATATGTAAATTAGTCACTTTACATGGAGTAGTACATTTTGATAAATACAATCTCAAAATTTCAGCTTAGTTTTATTTTCATTTCCCTCTAGAATTAGCATTGGAAGCTATCCTCCAAGCAAGAAGTGTGTTACTTGCCATCTAAGGAAAGAAAGGTGCCAATATTACACAGCAAGTTTCAGCGACTACGCCAAGTACTATGCACTTGTCTGCTATGGTAGGTAACGGACCTCACACAAGCACACCATCCCCACGGGCATTGTCGTCATCCTCCTCACCTCTATCTGATCAATTCTTAGCTACAGTTAATGAGCACTTGTTATATGTACGAATCTTATCTTGTGCTTATAGAAAAAGAAATGAAAGGAAGATAGGATGGTATTAGTATCTTCACTTTTTTGCAGCTGAGGAAATAGAGCTCGAGGAAACAGAGTAACTTGCCAAAGGTCCACACTGCGACTAAGCATCAGCCAGGATTGAAGCAAGGGTCTGTTGCCTCTAAGTCCCATGCTCTTAACCACCGCATTCCACAGCACTAAGATTGCATGCAGAGGCAACCTATCATCTAGGCTTCACAGGATTTGAGCAATAGCAATAAAAGAAATGTTCTCTGATAAAATGGTTGCTGGACTCTCGGCCCCCTTTTCCCAGAGAAATATCAAACTCTCACAGCCAGGGGAATGAACAAAGGCTTAGAAACCTGAGATCCCCACCTCGGAGGTCAATCATTCCTCAAACTGTAATTTCAATGGGGATAGAAAATGAACCTTTGTCACTCAAGATGTCCTTTCTAAATTTGGAAAACATCGTGAGTAATACATTCAAATATAACAAGCCATAAGTAAGAAAATCTACAAAACATTTCCTGATTGTTTAGGATATACGTACACTTAATGAATAATTTCTACCCATATAATTTTATTTTATGCACAACCTTTTATCTATATCTTAAGCATGTGGCAAACAATAAAACAGGTTAGGTTAAGAGGCCAATATAGATCAATGAAATATATTGGGGTCTAAGTCATTATGGAGATTTGGAAAACTGACTTGGGAATCTCTAATTCTCCAATCTCTGTCACCTCCCCCAGCTTATTCCTAATTTGGGGCTGGGAGTTAGAGTACTTGGAAAAAGGTATTACAAAATGTATACTACCCTCCTATTTTAGTATCAGCTCCCCTGGTGGGGGGGTATGTGGCTCAAAGAACAAATGGAATCTTTGGCTGCTTGATATCCCTGTTCAGTTGCAGAGGTCCTGAAGATCCCATAAAGGGAACCAGAATGAAGGCTACCCTAACATGCCACTTCCTTCAGTCCAGCCACCTGGCCCCTGAACCTAAGCTGCAGCTCATTTGCCTATGTGGACATGAATAAGCATTTTAACCCAAATGCTCCTTTCAAGATAGCACAAAGATGTCAGTTTGAAATAACACTTTCATAAAATGTTTGGTCAGTGGCATCTTTGAAATGTCAAGAGATTGTTGTTCATGACCATATGTGCTGATTGTGGTTACTGGCATTTAAAGGTAGGCATTAAATGTCCCTCTCAAGTTGTATGCAACATTTTTCAACCTAAGCTATGTATTTATGCAACATAGATTGAAAGCTTACGTGCCAGGCACATAGTATCATTGAACTAACCATACTGAGTCATCTGTTTATCTATCTTTTCTCCTGGAAGGCAGGGGCTACTTTCTTTTAATCTTTGTATTTCTAAGACTAAGAGGAATGTCTAATACATAATAGACATTCAATGCTTGTGGAATTAACATAGATATGAGGTAATATTGCTGTCCTTTGCAAAGTCTACAAAAAACTGGTTTTATGCTGATGTATTTGCTGATGAATGCATCAGTGACAGTACATTTACATCCATGCATTTGTATGTGTATGCATTCTGCATTTGTATAATGCTTTAATGTTTTTGGAAGGCACTATCTCACATTTTATATTAGTTTGTCTTCCTAATATATACTTGAGCCTGTGTGCCCACTGAAGAGATGAAGAATAAAAGCCTAAGCTCTCATCAAAAGTTGGTGGAAGAGTCCTTTCTAGAACTTGAATCGCCTGACTTTTCCACCACTCACTCTTCCTCGGCAGTATGGTAATTTCCCATTTAGCAAAAAATATACTGTGTGGGAAGCATCACATCGTCTGGTGTTTTTGAAGCTCCAGTAAAATGAGTCACTGCGCCATCATAGGAAAAACCTTGAAATCTTTCCCTTCGGGACTAAGAGTAAAGCCTCATTATGTAACTTCAAACTCTCCCGAGGGATGGTTAGTAAGTCCTAGATGATAGGATCAAAACAGGTAAAATCATATCGATGATGCTGATGGAACAAAAGCATGCAAGGTAGGCTTCTCAAGGATTGATGTTTAGGCCACTAGGATCACACCTTCCGTCCAGTGTCAAATGCAGTCAGTCATTTATTTGTCTCATTTTTTAGGCGAAAAAAAAAAAAAGATGTGCAAGTTTCCATTATTGAAACTACACACCCATGAAAATTCCACAGGGTAGATGCTGGTTGATTAGACTCTAGAAATTTATATTCATGTCTCATTTCTTTGCACTCTGGCTGGAAATATAATATGTATGTTTGTCCTTTTCATAACTTTGATGAAAACTGGCCAAAATGAAAATCTCTGCAATAACATTCTATAAAATTCTGAGATTCCACACAGGAACTTTTGGGTCTTGAGGGAGCCTAATAAATACCATCCTTTTTCCTCATTTCCAAATTAGACTAGGATTCAGGCAGGAAACCAAAATATTATCTTTATTACTTGTAAAGGCTAGTTGGAAAATGTGGTAAACCTGTGTGGTTTCCCAATATTGCATCCCAGAATTATACTTACACAAATATGGGTACGACAGGGCAGCCACCATCTTCCTCCATGGGGCTTGGCACTGGCACAGGTACAGCACTGAGGAACAGATCAAAAGCATGTTCTCTGCAGGCAGAAAGATGCCAGAAGCAAGACAGAAGGAGCTACTCATACCCAAGTCTTCTCAGAACTCTACAAAAAATTCATTTCTCCTCTGCTTTGCATGGGCCAAGCATGCTACGCTAATGGGTTCCCTCCACATAGAAGGTAGCATCCTCACCCTATCGGGGGAGGCGGGGCAAATGAATATGTACCTCCAACCTCCACATTTGTTGCTTTTAACCTACTGACGGAGCAAATTTATGCTTAAAAAATTTATTTCCAGACATTATTTGATCCTGTATTTCAAATAAGGAATAATTCATTTTTAATTATTTGTAGATCTTGCTAAAAATGGCCAGTTTCTGCATAGAAAAGCTGAATGCATGTTGGAATATGTAGTGGACACTGGTGTGCCAGCCAGATCCCTTCATCCCCATCTTCAGGACTGACTCAGTCATTTCTTCAGCTGCTGAAAGTGCTAGTGGCTGACAGCTTACAGCTGAACAGCCCCCTAACCCTAACTCCCCCCAACACACTGGAGTTTTCTCTTCTCCCAGGCCACATCCAATGACTGCTTCATGCTAGGGGATAAAGGCTGGCCTTGTTGCCCCATTGGAGACAACTCTACAAGCCATCTAGGGGTCTCTATGTGACAGCAGTGGCATCTACCTTCCTCCCCTGCCCCATTCTTCCTCCTCTTCCCCCACAAGTGTGCATCCCAATACCACCCCCACAAACCTCCTTCCAGGACTGCTTCCCAGGGACCTGCCACAGCATATTTTAAAAGGAAGTATATCCCATATAGATTTCTGCATGTATTACTGCATGGAAGAAATACTAGATTTTACCCATCTAAATAAGCTGAACATTGAACCAAGAAACCAGATTGAAAATACAATCTGGGTACTGGTGAAGGTTGTTTGATAATAAAGACACAGCCAAAACTGGCCCAATACAGCATGACATCTTCCCAGAAGGCCATTTGTCACTGCAGCTTCTGGGGTGCATTTGTGTAATTAGATATTAACGATTCAGGATTAGTCTTGGAAAAGTGCACAGGCAAGGCGTCTCTCACAGCTGTTCTTTGAGTGGGCTTTGATCTCATGTATTGTTTAAATGTAACTTAAAAGTGATGTTTTCTTCTCTATGGGGAAAAAAATAGCTGCAGAATTAAAAGATGTGCTGGCACTTGACACTAATCACAAATACTACCAGCAGCTCGTCTTAAAAACAAAGTGTTATTTTAACACTAAGCCATGATTTTGTTTTCATCCTGCACACAGGACCAGGTGTCCCCATTTCCACCCTTCATGATGGACGCACTGATCAAGGTACTCTCTTGCATGCTATTTATCTTGTTTCGAGTAATCCTGAACTCTCTGCGATACTCCGCAAGAGAAAGCAGGACAGTTTCTCCACACCACCAAGGGAACTGCGGTGGAATCCTGTTATCACACCACTTATTATTGCACAGATTTGGATATTATTTGGGTCAAACATGGTCCTATGAAATTTAATAATTCTTTGCAGTGAGAACCTGGCATAACACAGATGAGTTATATCAGAGGGTTTAATTCTATCTTCTCCAATCAGCCTTATAAAAAGCACAGATTAGAATTGGGAAAAAACTTAACACATTCAGTACGATCTTCCTTCCAAAATAGAATTTCTAGTTTTTTTGTTTTTTGTTTTTTTGTTTTTTTTTTTGCTCAGGGGTTGGGGTAGGGGGTTGTTTGTGTGTGTGTGTGTATGTGTGTGGTAACATCCCAAACCAGAAACAAATTCTACATGTAACTTCTTCAGTTCAGAGCAGAGGGTGACTGTCATGCCAGCTTTTTTTGTTTTAACAGCTACATCACATTGTTGCCACGTATGAACGCCCTGAAATTTGGAGGCTCTTTCCATTTTCAACTGCTATCAAGACAGTCCTCCTCTATCCTGTGTTTGTGATATTGGTTCAAAATAGTTCACATCTCAAAGACGACTGGTTTTGCTCTCAACAGAGTTGTCCGAGTGTCTAATTGCTCTGATACTCTCCTGCTGGCTCTCCATTATCTTTTGATTTACTATTAAACAACATTATAGAGTTGGAGTTGTTGGAGGCCAGGGACAATGAGGCAGATGCCACTTTCTTCAGCACTCATGCCTGCAATTGCTCCTGGACAGCTTTGGTGACAAGTCAGGAGACTGCCTTGGGATTAGTTTGGCTGTCAGCTCAATGGCTCAAGTATAGGTGAAAATAATGAGAAAAAAAAACAATCAATTTGGGAACTCTGGACAGGACAGGCATGGTGATAATGGGACTGTGAATTTAGTTTCATTTTAAGATTTTTTTTAAACCTTGTGTCTAATAAGGAAATACTTGTAAGAATAACAGATTATGTTTCTTAATTTGACCATCTCAGTCAGTGAGATTGATTTCAAGTCGACAATGTTTTGTTTTAATAGAAATCACCATCAGGGTATAATTCCCATTTTATCAAGACTCAAAATAATAGCCAGCCTTTCTTTTTCGATAGCATGAATTTCCACTTTCTTGAGATCCTTCTTAGATTCCTGGCAGATCTCTTTACTGATTTGGAAGCTCCTTTATTTCACTCACTATTTACAAAATAGGTACATACTCAGATATATCAGATGTAATTAAATAAGTGCTAACTGAAAAAATAGAATTCAAATTCTTTCAGAGCACAGTTCCACAACTTACCTAATGTGAAATTATTCTCCCATGTTCATTATAAATGCAGATTCCCAGGCCTTCCCCAAAGATTTTAATATGGTACATCTTAAGTTATGCTTGGAAGTTTGTATTTTTAATAGTAAATGTTCAACTGCTGTTTTGGAGCAGATGCTGTGTCTCTTATTTACATCGCATTTGGTGTCAGCAATCTCATTTAACAAATATTTATGGAACTTCTACCACATTAAACCAGACACTGCGCTAGGTCCTGGATCTATCTATAAAATAAAGAGATACTGGGCTAGATGATGTCCTTGTTCTCAAGGAGGTTATAGATGAGTAAGGAATATGAACATGGAAATGAGCAGTTACAATACAGTGGGGTAAGTTCTAAGATAGGGGAACTACAGAAAGCCTGGAAGCCCACAGGAAGAGCAGCTCATCTGAGTTTGGGGGATTAGGAAATGTTTACTAATGATAGCTACCACAAGCCTAAGACTCATGAATATGAAGTAGGTGTTGATGCTGTTTGGATGATTGGTTTGATAATGGTTTTTTACTGAGATAGAGGATTCACTGTAGAGATCAGGTTTTGGGAGGATGATGAATTTTGTTTTAAATGTTGAGCTTGAGGCACTGATGGGATGTTTAAATGGAGTTGCTCTGTAATGACATTATTTTGGATCTGGATGTCAGAAGATCAGTTTGGACTGAAGATACTGATGAAAGTCATTAGTTTATGGAGCATGTGGTAACTAAGGCCTTGGAAGTGGATGGCATGAGCAGAGTGACAATACAAGAGTGGATAGGGTTAGTGGGGAGTGAGCCTACAACAAAACTGTGTGGATCATCAACACTTGAGAAATGGAAGGAGAAAAATGAGCCTGGAGAGGAGACCAAGAAGGAACAGAAGGAGGGGAATAAACTTGAGAGTATGGTATTGTGGAAAGCAGGGGTTGAGAAGAACTCAAGGAGGAGGAAATAATCAGCCGTGCCAGATGCTGCAGAGAGTGAAGGAAGACTTGCTCTAAATTAATGGACTTAGCAAGAGGGAGATTGACATTAGCTTGGTCAGAGCCATTTCAGTGGAGCAGTGGAGGTGGAAGCCAGATTAAAGCAAAATTAGGTCTGCATAAGTAAGTTAAAAAAAAAAAAAAAAAAAAAGCAGTATTTCCAGTTGGCCTGAGTGTGATGAGAAGAGGGGATTGGTGGGATGATGGCTGTAAAAAGTTGATGTAGGTTTAATTTTGTTTTTCAAAGAGGATAAACATTTGAGTATGAGTGAATGTTGACAGAGGAAATCAGGAGAAAAAATGGAATGAAAACATAGAGGAGGGAGGTCCCTAAGAAGTTGAGAAAGGATGAAGATCAGAGACAGATAAGAGGATTAATCTCTTGTGATGTGATGGGAGAGAATAAAGAAATTGTTGGTATAATTGTATGAAAGTTGGAACACAGTGAAATGGCTTCATTTTCCCTGCAAAGAGGGGGAGGGTTATTTGAACATAGCAGGTAGTACTTGAACCAGATTCTGTGGGAATCCAGAAGAGCTGGAATTGACAGGGAGGGCCCAGTTAAAGCTTAGTTGCTTTCGGCACAGAAAATGCTCATTAAAATTAACTAATTCATTAATCAGCCTTTCCATGGATTCTTCCCATAATTAAATTAATGAGCAATGTGGGATTTTAAAATGATTCAAACAGAAATCAAGTATAAGGTCCATCGCTGTCATAACTCAATTTCATCACAATGAAGAGCCTACAAATACATGTGGAGCAGATACTACATGCCGGATACTAGGTGCTGTGTGTGCTTGGTACTGAGTATACAGTGATGGATGAGAGAAAGTAAAAGGTGTAGTCTGGCCTGTACTCCCCTTGCTAGGTTATAGGTTTTTAATGCACAGCCTTAGTGAGAAGCCCATCTGCCAACTCTCACTCTCCCCACTGCCCCCTGTGAGATTCTGTTTGTACTCCAAGAGGTGGAAAAATTGCCCACTCACTATCCATAAAAATGCAACTCTAAATGCTGAACCCTAAAAGCATTTAGATTAAATTTGGCATTTCATTAAGCCACGTATCAGAAAAGTCTGGGAGCTAAGAACAGAACAGAGGAAGAGTCAAAGCCATAAGCACGTAACAACACCCGGATACTGTCTCCCACTTCCAGTGCTTGTGGTAAAATAATACAAATAGTAATCAGTCAATCAATCAGCCACTCTGTGTGCTTGATCCACACAGGAGTCTATTTATCCATGGCAGCTCCACACACAGAATCCACGCAAGAATGAAGGGTTGGCTCTGCTGTACTTAGAATTGTGTATTCATTTTACTTTTTTGGTTTTAACTTTTAAGGTGTCACAAGTATCTCTTCCCTGATGGATTACCCAAAGTTAATGTGAAATTCATTATGTATCTTATACAAATCATACCCAAAACATCTATACTTGTGCTAAGATTAAATATAACATGTTGGAGCAAAATGCCATGAGTATATGAAAACTGAGAGTTACAAGAGAAGTGGTTTGGCAAACTTAGTATAGTTACAAGCACTCCTCCAGCTCTCTCTCTTCAGAGACCACTCTTTCAAAAGGCATAAAACAAGAAGTCCATGGACATCTTTTGTAGCAATAAATATACCTCACAAGTCATCCAGCCCCTCTTTTAAAATATAAAGCTAAAGCTCCACATATTATTTGAAAGACTAACTTTTCCCTAGAAAATGCTGATGTCAATCCCAAGTTCAAAATAAAGTCTATAAAAAGCCCTCTATTGCTAGAAACCTATTTGCATGTATTACCAATCTACAGATTTAAGAGATCAATGGATTTCTTCCTTTTCAGATATTAAAGTGTGAAATATAACTGAGCTGAAGTATAAATAGCAGGTTTTAGATTTTTTAAAGATTTAAGACAGAGAAAGAGCATAGTGTGTGTGTGTATACACAATATATATTGTTGTCTTCCTCGGATATATCACTACCTTGAGAGAAAGGATCTGAAAGAATAGCATACACAGTAATTCAATTTCCAAAAAAAGGAGAATATCTTATATTAATCAAGTACAACAGGAAAGTGTAAGAAAGAAAGATTTTAAAAATCACAGAAATAATATTCAACTTTACACATTAAAAATTAAAAAACAAATTTTGAAATTACACAATTAATTATTTTAAATTTGAGGCCCCAGTAATCCAGATTGTATTTCCACTACATTTTTTTTTAGTATATGATAAAATAAATATCACCTGCTTAGGTCATGGCTTTAAACTTAAAAACAAAACAGTTTTAGATGGGAAAACGTGATTGAATAAACGTTGTTGCTCCTGTGATCTTGCTCAAAATGTGTTTTGATGCTATCAGAATTAGTTAAAGGCACAGTGATTAAAATGTGATGTCCTTCCTAAAGGCTGATTATGCTCTAAAGGCTGATTATAAATACATTTGTCGATATGAAACTTCACTTCTTAAGCAAGCTTTTCACAGTTTCAGTTTCACCCATATTGAAGTCAAAGGAATTTTAAGGGAAAAAATTGTTTATGGAAATACTATTGATTAAAAACGAACATTTAACTTTTTTTCAGAAATTAAAATCCTGGAAGAAAACAAAGAATTGGAAAATGCTTTGAAAAATATCCAGCTGCCTAAAGAGGAAATTAAGAAACTTGAAGTAGATGAAATTAGTAAGATCTTTTAAAAACTTCTCATGTATAGATATGAAGCTGAGCAATTTTCTTGCTTTTAAAAAAGCATAGGGTGAACGTTACAGTGCAAATTCTGTGATCTATTAATATTACAGGATTTCATTTAAAATAATCTTATGGTAACAATTTTTAGTTTTACTAAATATCTTTAATATGTTTGTGAACATGGTTGATCTTATACATTTTCAATAGCTTCCTTTCCACATTGACATTTTTCAAAAAGAGCTTATCTAATTTTAATTTTAAAATGTGTCCTTCTAGAACAAATAATAATTCAAGACTTCTAGTCATTTATACATTTAACACAAAATTTAATAAAAGTTACTTTCAATATATCCTCAATTCTTAACAATTTAGTAGTTGAAAATTGATTTTATGGCATATATTGCTATTAAAGATAATAAATGATGCTATGAGTACTGTGGAATGAAGATTTTCTCCTTTTTTTTCCTCAAAGCTTTATGGTACAAGATGATTCTTCCTCCTCAATTTGACAGATCAAAGAAGTATCCCTTGCTAATTCAAGTGTATGTAATATTTTCTTTGGTGTAAAAACTATTTACTGAAAATATGTTAGATGAAATACACATTTATGAAATAGAATGAACCATCCTTCTTGGTAACAGTTCCTATTGATGCTGTTTTTATATATTCTTCAACTAATCAGAGTAAATAAAATATGGCTATTTAAAATAGATTGAGGAAGTTTTGAGATTTTAGCCGGACTTGCTTGCATTGGCTGTGCTAAATTTCCTTTGTATGGCAATTTGCCGAATGTGTCAGAATACCTTTGAGATAGAGAAATTGCAGCCAAAAAAATATTGTAAATCATCTTCACATCTTATGTAATTGAGTTAGAAATGAAATAAAGGAATAGAATACATTTAGTGGAATCACACCCAAAATCGGTGCTGACCTACACACAATTTGCTTAAAACACCATGCATTTTTTTTAGTATATCTTATGTCTGCTTTTAGCAAGTGGCAGGTGGCAGAAATGACGAAAAACCCACACATATTCCTTGAAATGCCAACCCTAGATGTATCCGTTTTGGGGAATAGGAGAGGCTGTGTCCCAAAACAACTTCCTTGTAGCAAACCTCTGGGAAAAGCCTGGACTCCTCTTGATTTTGAGCCAGTTCTAACGCCATTGTTATTTTATCACATAATTGTACTGGAATTACTAGAAGCAATGCTTGGCCAGGATGGGAAATAGAGTTTTACAAAGAAATCAAAGATTCTTTTTTTTTTTTTCCTTTAGGTATGGTGGTCCCTGCAGTCAGAGTGTAAGGTCTGTATTTGCTGTTAATTGGATATCTTATCTTGCAAGTAAGGAAGGGATGGTCATTGCCTTGGTGGATGGCCGAGGAACAGCTTTCCAAGGTGACAAACTCCTGTATGCAGTGTATCGAAAGCTGGGTGTTTATGAAGTTGAAGACCAGATTACAGCTGTCAGGTGAGCACCTTCTCATTCAAGCAGATGTCAACATGCAACAAAAGTCATGCAATCACCATTGTGTTTCTCCATTCTTCATGACTTAATTCTTTTTTTTTTTTTCTTTTTCTAACTTAGTCTAAAAGTATTACTAATCTTACAGGGGTATTTTTGCCAAATATGAAAAAAAAGTATTCATGGAAGAGCGCTGATAAATGTGTAGAAAAATGATTTCAAGCGCTAAATCACAAATACCCTCTTTTGAAGTGTTGTCATTCATTCTAATATCTTTTAATTTAGTTCCATTTCTTACAATTCATAGAAAAACTTCGAACTCTAATGGTGATCTTCAGGGAAACAAACATCTGAATTTGCTCAAGCATTGTGGATTCTACCTCATATCAAGATTTTATCAGCACTACATGCTTTTAGATGTTAGGCATTCATTTGTGGTTAAAGTTGCTATCAGTCGACCATTATAGCATGAAATGGTTTGCCTATTTTCGTTTGACAAAAACAAAGTCATTTCACACAACAGAAATTATATTATGAAAACATTTAGGGGAAAGACAGGTTCATAATCTGATTTCTTCTTCTCAACTATATATATTTTCAACCATGATTTATGGTTCAATCATCTTTTCCTGAAACAGGACTACATAGGCACCAAAATTGTGGCTTTTTTAGAAACACTATGCAAATAATTCTTGCAATGTCTCTATAGTTGTTGAATTTCTGTTATTATGTTATGAGTAGGTGAAGCTAGAGAATAATAGTTCGTAAATCTAAAAGGTAGCAGGCTACTTGCACTCTCAGTCATGAATATATACGCGTGTGCGGATCTAAAGGTCAAACACTATTTCACAGGCAAAGAGCAATTTAGAAATTTCTTTAGTACATTTTTTATCTCCTTAATGTCCTTAATACTTAATGATTTCACTGCAACATGCAGAACAAAGATTGTATTTAACAGCCAGGAGCCAGGCCTAGACAACACTTTTTTGTAATTTTGTCTCTAATCAAAGCAGAAGAGTTTAGACTCACAAGTAATTATTTTTAAAAATAGAAAGGTGTCCATAACCCATACATTTTCAAGTGCTTCTTTCATTCTAGGAACACACAAAATGTTCAATAAAAAAACCAAGTCTATCTGAGTACAATATAACAAATTAGTAAGTAGGTTACTAACACTAAAATCTGTAGCTATCACTCAATTTCTGGAAGCTCCCTCTTTCTTATGGATTCAGACTTTGGCCTTTCAACTATTCACTTGTTTGGAGGAGATAGTTCAAAGAAAAACCCCACTGAGGTATCAGTTTCTCATATAAAGACTGTAGTGTGCCTTAATGAGAATATTAACGCCATCCTCAGAATTATAGCCTAATTCCATGAGGGACTTATTTTTAGCACCATGGCTTACATCTATTTGCATTTAAGCCATGCAATAAACATCAAGGACATGTAATCCTGGGACTACATGAAAACAGAGATGAAAATATGCCTCATCTATAATTTATTTAGATCTTTTCCAAAGCTGAAAGAGCTAAAAAGTAGTTTATTTTGGCATTGGTTAAAAAATCACTGTCTTCGTCATCATTATCATCACAACCCATCAGTAACAACAAAATATGTGATTATACTTTTATGCGTTTATTTACCACCACAAATGCACCATTTGAACCTAAGAAGAAATAACTTCTTAATATTTTCCTTGGATGAAATGAAATTTTAAACCTGAGCCATGATGTTCAACACAAAGGACACAAAACCATAAATTCTACCTTCTACTGATTTTCGCAGTAACACCAATTTGTCTTTGGTATGTAGAATTGAAGACGGACTAGAGGTGGTAATTGGATACCTTTACTTTCTCTGAGCCATTTTTAGGATGGAATCTGGAGAAAGTCTTCCTGCTGTAGGGAAAACATATGTTCACCCATATATTTAGCCATTTAACAACATATCAAATATTAATATTAATACATGCCATTGCAGTACATTCTGTATAAAATTGTGCAATTTGCAATCTCTGTTTTCAATGTGCTTACAATCTGGTAAAAGTAAATAAGCCACCTACACTCTGAAGGGACAACATTGTTGTTAGATCAAACTTTTAGTAAACACCCCAGAGAATATGGGCAGCTGCGTGGCCTCATGCAAAGCCTATAAACAACAGTGGAGATGACAGCCAGAGCTGGCCTTGGTTTTTGTTTGAAATCATTCTTATGCAACTGTGAAAAGGAAGCCTTATAATCCAATGCTTTGAGAAAACAAAAGCTAAATAGGATTGACTTAGACTAATAATCCTGGGGATGATTCAATATACCTCCTAAGGAAGTGTTTTAGGAATCAGACATCGAATGCCTGACCTGGGGAATTGAGATTGCAATCCTTCTACTGTAGCCCTTAAATTGCCTCTCAGAGAATAAAATTTGTCCCCTGAATATTTTATAAAATGCAGTCTGGCTAAGCTTTTGACATACCAAAAGAAAATCGTATGTACATATTTGGAAACAACAGTAAATACTACTCAAGGCCAGCAAATAGATTTAAACAAAGCAAAGTAGGGGAAAAAAAGAAGTCATATCATCTCATAACTTCTGTCTATATGAAAGAAAATGCTTCAGAAGAGATGCTTGTGAAACTACAGACATAAGGGAGACTGGAACCTGCTTTCTTTAGGTTTCTCTTCAAATAGTACATATGTGAGACCCTTAAAACTTTGGTGGTTATAAGGGCAACTTTGCTCATTTGGAGTATATTTGGCATTTTTGATATTCCCACAACTTTAAAATTTGATATAACTTGAGGGTTAGTGGTGGGGAAGAATTACATGAGACGAAATTTTCTATCATGCTTTTATAGATGGTATGAATAAGAATATTTCTAAAATAGGATAATAATTGATCACTAGGATTCCAAGTTTACCTTGGCCTCTGGCCATCTTTATGAGAGAAAAGTTATAAAGTTCATCCAGCCTCCAAAATTAGAAAAACATCCTTTTCATTTGTTTACTGACATTTTGTTGATATAACCACATTATCAACAGTATTTACAACCCTCTGGGAAACTCTTCATAATTTGAAGGTGAATTTTATAGTGCCTCATTGGTCTGGAAGTGCTGAGATTATCTAGCTAACCTTTAACCTAGTCCTGCCACATTCAGTGTTAATGTTTCATTTCCATGTTAACTATTGCACTATCCTTTCCTGTAAATGTCATCCTTTCAGAATAAACCTAGGAAGAGAGCTGTTAAGAGTTTCCTGTTCCCATGTATCACCTGTTGTTTGCTTTTTACCCCAGATGTAAGGCAGTATGATTGCTAGCTTCTGGGAGATCATAAAATCACAATTGACTTTATTTCTCAGAACTGTCTTCAAGCCCTAGTAGCAAGATTTTTTTTTTAACGAGAAAGTGAACCTTCTCTTCTTTCATTTGGTTTTTGAAGTTTGTGCAAGAATTGCTCAAGTGTCACAATTTGCTGCACATTTTCTCTTCTATACCATGAGCAGCATCCACACAGGTAGCAACTTTCCATTTGCTACTGCATTTCTTCTCTGTAGACTCCTCAGTGTCCTTCAGAATCAGTGTCGGGTAAGCTGTGACTAACGGGGCCTCTTCCCATCTGTTTGTCCCGGGCATTTGCCCAACTCCTCTGTGCATCGGAAACGTGCATGTTGAATCAATGCAAGAGCGAAATGGTTGCTGTGAAATCCCTTTAAGAAACTACATTATTCAAGTAATGAAAATCACTCAGTTCTACTTCCAGAGAAGAACTGATGAGGAAGGTCATTAACAGTAATTGAAAGGAAGAAGAAGATAGTATTTTTCTGGGACTGTATGTCTCCCTTTGGTCTTCTCCCCTCCTTCCTGTTACTGTTGCATACAGTGTTTACTGCAATGGCTGATCCAGTTTGCTACATTCCACTCCGGCTTCTGTTTCTCTGAGATTTTCTTGAGTTTTTATGAAATCAATCCGCAGATAAATCACAATTGCTCTAGAACACTAGCTCTCAGGGGAACATGTTAGAAATTAGCTTGAAACCCTCAATTTTGAGGGTTTCCCATGACTTTTTAAAGGTTGTCCTTCAGTGTAGCCCCTTGCTCCTAAGGAAAGAGTTATTATCAAAATAGTTTTCAAATGAATGCTTTTCTGTGATGGAGCTAAAAAGGAATTATTTCCATATTCTAAAAGACACATGTAATGACCCCATGCATGATGAATGGAGGATGCCTAAATATGAAATGGAAGAGGGTTGTGTATTTCTCTCAAATGTCACTCAAAATGAAGTGGTGATTATCAGTAACAGCTCAACGAACAACATGATAAGAAATTAATATAATTTAAAGCAGCAAGAACAAAATCCTTCTTTCCGATGGCTGGGGATTTGGAAATTTGGTCCTGCTCAATGGTACTGCTACTTCTTGTGTCATTATGACCCCGTATCTTGGCCTCTCTGAGTCTCAGGTATGCCCCCACGATTAGAATACAAGGCCTTATCGCTCTGAGATTACCACTCAATAACTGTACAATAGAGTGTAAGAGAATCCTTTTATCTCTTTGCAGAAAACATGATAATATTATTTTAATTATTTGTAAATGCAGCCTTATTATGCATGTGTTTAAACAAAGAAAATGTAGTGTTTCTATTAAATCTTTGGATTAAATATGCTTGTGTAATGAAGTAAATGTCATGTGTACACACTTAACATTCTAAAAATTTGTTTCTTGTACTTTAGAAAATTCATAGAAATGGGTTTCATTGATGAAAAAAGAATAGCCATATGGGGCTGGGTGAGTTGTTTTATATTTTTTTATGCCTGTTATTCAGTTCAGCAATCATCATTTTCTGAAGTGCTCGTTTAGAAGGTTTCTCATGAAATGTTAATGTTGCAACATAATTTAATCTGTCGATGGAAACAGTCAGTTTGGATAATCTGGGCTTCAAAATGGTGGTTTTAAGTGTTTCTTCCTTTTTTTCAATCTTTTCTTCCCTGTACAGTAAGTTAACTCATAATTGACATATTTTTACTTAAGTCTTTGTTACTAGATTATAGCATACTGAACTGAACCATATCCATCAGAGGGTGAATTTCCTTCCTTATTTTAAAGTTAAATATATATCTTTTATTTTATATTTCTATTTTATAAAAATCGGAGCTACAATTTGAAATCACAGGGACTTTCAGAATATAAATTCCTTAGTACCTAGCCTAGCAGTCATATCTTAGCTGTTTAATTTTGTTTCTTTTTATTTGGCAATCAAATTATTTTACTAGACCGAATGCTCATTTGTACTAACTGGAGAAAAGTACTATTTAGTTTCTTAATTATAGGTCATGAAGATAACTTTTCACATTTGAGGAGCTGTGCATATTTTGAAAATACACATTTCAAGGAAGTGGCAAAACTTATCATTTATGGGCAATGAAGTCACTGGAAAGTTTAGAGAAATATTGAAAAGAGTTTAAATTTGCCCATTATAAATTATGATAATTACCCTTCAAAGAAGATTTCCTGTTTCACTTTTTGGTCTGAATTTGTACATTTGCAAGTCAATTTGCAGCCATTTGTGCCTGGGTTGTTTTTCTTGGCTGTTTTCTCTGAGAGCGGCCTGCACAAGAAGAAGGGAATGAAACCCAATATTGAAGGGAATCTGCAGGATTCAGCTCCACTCAGCTCAGTGACCAGATGAAGAGCTGTTAGGAATTTGAAGAAAGTTGTTACTTCAAGCCATTTGGTCCTTCTTAAAACTATCAAATGTTAAATATCTAAACAGAATGAAATTCAAATGAGTAGAAATAAATGAAATATTTCTATAGTGAAATATTCCAGATAATACCTTCCCTATCATCCATTTTTATAAAGTTTCCTAAAGCAAATCCTTGAAAGATTCTAATTTTAAGTTGAACATGTACATATAATCATTAACATTTCTCTTAGAGTTGGACTTTGCTTTTGCTGCAGGCTTTGAAATAACCATAAAGTAGAACTTTTTATTTTATTTATAGAACATTCTAGGTATTAGTTTGGTAGAAAACCATCTACGTGGGATGATTTTCTAAAAACCCACTCATCACCCAAAAATATATCCCTATCAGCCTGAAATTCTTCAATAATAGATTCTCACTGCATCTAGTTGGGCAAATGCCACTGAAATAGTACATTAAAACCCCCACCCCTCAATTGCTTACTTTCCAACATGGTGATAACTGTGAGGTCGACTCTGAGAGCAAGTTTAAGCAAAGAAAGTAAGAAATGGGCTGCCACGTGATATAACATCTGAGCAGAAGGAACTAGTATGTGGATAAAGACATTAATACTATACTGGGTTTTAAAATCAGCTCTTCAGGTTTAAGACATGTTTGTTAATCCATCTGTCTAATCACTGACTTGTTCATTCTTTCATCGACATAGTATATTTTTTACAAGGTCTTGTACTAGGTTCCTTAAGGGATGAAAAGATGAGTAAGTCATAGTCCTGGCCCTCTTGTGGGGGAAACAGACATCAAAATAAGCAATGGCTCAGCAATGTTCCAAGTGTTAAGAGAGATGCAACTTGCTGTGGAGTACAGGGGGACAAGAGTGGATAATTATGGCTGTGGGAGCTAAGGGAGGATTCCAAAATAAGTTAGCATTTGAGATTGGGAAGATAGCTGAGGAACGGAGCATTCCAGGCAGTGAAAACCACATTGCCCAGGACCTGAGTTAAAGAGCATGGTGCACATGGGGAGACTGAGCTGGCCAGGGATGCCTGAAACTTCGAAAGTCTAAAGTATCTTGAGGAAATTATAGGAAATGAGTCTGAATAAGTAAGTATACAGACAATAGACAGTCTCTTAGGCCACCTAAAGGAGAGGGGGCTTTGTGCATGCCTGTGACACCTTTCTCTTCATTCTTTTGTGCCTCTATGATTGTTATACCTTTTTTTTTTTTTCCTTTTTTCGTTTTTGAGACGGAATTGCTCTCTGTTGCCCAGGCTGGAGTGCAGTGGTGCAATCTCGGCTCACTGCAACCTCTACCTCTCAGGTTCAAGCGATTCTCCTGCCTCAGCCTCCCGAGTAGCTGGGATTACAGGCACATGCCACCACACCCGGCTAATACTCCTCCTTTTATTGTTTTTGAGACAAGGTTTTGTCATGTTGCCCAGGCTGGTCTTAAACCCCTAGGCTCAAGCAATTCACCCACCTTGGCCTCCCAAAATGCTTTGATTACAGGCATGAGCTACGGCACCAGCCTCCATTTATTATTTAAATATTGGTGTTTTTCTGGGTCTGGATCTCACCTTGACCGTCATTAGTCTTCCTTTCCTTCTGCAAACGCTTATGGTGTCAAAGATGATGATGACTTCCAGGTCCCTGGCACCAGCACACACCTCTGTTCTGTGCTCCATGTTTCAAATGCCTGCTGATTATCTCTCCCACATGTCTCACATGGGCCTCAACTTACGCCTAAGATAAACTTGTTAAGGCCTATTTTAAAACAAGTCTTAATCTTCATTAAGGCTTCTCCACACACTTATTTGCCCAAATTAGAAACCTGAGAGCTGTTTTCAACCTCCCCCTGTTCCTGACTTCAACATTCCATTGATTAGTAAGTTCTGTCAATTCTACCTTTAAACATCAAAGTCTGTTCTCATCATCCCTATTGACACTGCCTTAGTTTGAGTTTCTTCATTTGTAATTTAAGCCAGAAATTCTCAAACGTTAGCTTGCACAAACATCACCTGGAGAGCTTGTTAGGACACCAGAGATTCTGAGTCTGTGCTTCTGGGGTGGGGTCCGAGAGTCTGCATTTCCAACAAGACCCCAGATAATGCTGATGTTTGGGTCCATGGAGCACAGGTTGCATGCTTCAATTTAACTGTTCTAATTGCTTCTTACCTGTCCTCCTGCTTTGGCCTCACAAGCTCCAATGTGGTTAATGAAGTTATCATTCCAAAATAATTTTTACTGTGTGGCTTTTTTGCTTATGTATTTTATAGGACTCTGCATTGCCTGCAACACAAAGCCCAGATACCTTTCATGGCATGCAAGGCCTTTGGCAATCTGACTCCAGCTTAGTTTTCCAATCTCATCTCTTGCTGCTTTTACCTGTACCTTAGGTAATTTAAATTATGGCCGGGAGCGGTGGCTCATGCCTGTAATCCCAGTACTTTGTGAGACCGAGGCAGGCAGATCATGAGATCAGGAGTTCGAGACCAGCCTGACAAACATGGTGAAACCCCGTCTCTACTAAAAATACAAAAATTAGTCAGTTGTGGTAGCATGCGCCTGTAGTCCCAGCTACTCAGGAGGCTGAGGCAGGAGAATAACTTGAACCCAGGAGGTAGAGATTGCAGTGAGCCAAGATCGTACCATTGCACTCCAGCCTGGGCAACAGAGCACGACGCCATTTCAAAAAAAAAAAGAAAAATTATATCCATGCTTCTTTGTTCCCACGTTTTGTACATGCTGTTTCTCGCATCTGTAGTGTCCATTCTTGTCTTCCATTCCCCACCTTTTCCTCACTCCCAAATGGATAACTCACACTTGCTCTTTAAGATTCAACTCAGATATTATTTTCTTTGTGTTCCAGAAGCTCTTTGTATTTCTTTTACAGGAATTACCATGTTGTATCTTGTCTGTCTATTTGTTTCTCCCATAAGAATGTAAGTTCATCAAAGGAATGGACTGTGTCTCATTTTTGCTTTGTTTCTGAGCACAGAGTTAGAACTGTGCTTGTTTAGCACAATGCCTGGCCACATCAAGCATCTATGATGTTGTTTAAACTGACTTTAATCCTATAAATCAATGTCTCCCCTCGAATGTGTCTCACTAGTACCAGGAGATTTTTCAGGAAAATGTTCTATAGTCTAATACTTCGGCAAATCACGAATTCTATGTAACAGTGTATATAGGCTCTAGAAAAACTAGTAAAAAATACTGTCAAGTTTTGTTTAACACAGTATTACCAAAAAGTATTTGATTCCATAATTCCTTTTTCCTCCACCATCCCAGAACACATATTGACAATGTTTTCTATGGACATCAATTTTTTAAGTGCTCTTGAAGTCAATAGGGCGAGGTATTGGTGTCTTAGAAAGATAATCTTGGCGCAAAGTGGAGGATAATCTGAGATGTGGGAAGAGGATGGGCCAAGGGGCTAGAAGAGCAGTAATACCAGGGACAGGTATTAAAGGCCTAAATTAGTCAGTGAAGTAGCAGTTGGAGGAGGTCATATCTCTGTGTGCTCTTATACAATATAATAAGCAGGGACCTATGGCAAATTGGAGATGGAAAAGAGAAAGACATTGAAAACTACCCTAAGGGTTACTTAGCTCTTACTGCGTTTTGTATTAAGGAAGAATATATGTGTTTCCATGAAGTCTTAGACAGTATAGTGGTTTGGGAAATACATCATACCCAACAATATTTTTTGGAGTCAATTGGTCAATAAGCTCCAAATCCCACATTACTCTCCATTATCAAGTTCAAGAAATAGGGTTCTGGCTCACATAAAACAAAGCCCACTAGCCCTGGTTTTAGCTCCTTGATAAATATTCACTATGTGCCCACCACAGTGCCTAAGAAGTATCAGTTTATGACAGTGGTTGTTAACCAGGACGATTTTGCTCCTTGGGACATTTGACAACGTCTGGAGGCATTTTTAATTGTCACGCTGGGGGAGTGCTACTGGCATCTAGTGGGTAGAGGCCAGGGATGCTGTTTAACATCCCACAATACATAGGACAGCCCCCTATAACAAAGAATTATCCATCCCAAACTGTCAATAGTGTCAGAGTTGCAAAACCCTGATATGCAGTGAAAACTCAGCACAATTATTCTGACAATTGAAGAGCAGCGAGGGTTTTGCCTAAATTATTAGAATAACAGCCTCATTTCTGGGCTTCGCTTTGTTAATATAGGCCTAGCCAGGTGGTGTTGAATAAGCATTAGTTCATGATTTAATCTTAGTTCCTTTCTCTCCCAGTGACTAATTATAAGTAATTTGAATTGCTATGTGTGATCAACGATGTAAAAGTAGGACAAATGCACCTCTAATGAGACTATATTAGACTCTGAACTTACAGTTTCCCCAAAAGAGGTTGCCCTAAGTATAGGGATACAGAGGAAGGGGCATGGGTTGGTGAGTCAAGTGTCCTGGGTTTGAGTCCCAGCTCTGCTGCTTACTGACTCCATAACCACTATAAGTTTACTCTGAGCCTCAGTTTCCTCATTGTGAAATGCAGCAGTAATTTCCTCACCAAGACACTGTGAGGATTAGACATAATAATAGCAAAGTCATATACTCAACAAATATTTATTACATTCCTATTGTGTGTCAGGCTATATTTTCAGTGCCAAGCATACATTCATTGACAAGACAGACGAAAATATCTACCCTCACGGAGTTGGGAATGGTTGGGGAGTAAGACAATAAACAAGATAAATATGTAAAATATAGAGAGTGTTTAATGACATTAAGCGCTGTGGAAAAAGACAAAACAAGAAAGAGGAATGGTGCAAGTTGGTACAATTTTAAATCAAAATGGCAAAGAAGGCTCATTTGAGGTGACATTTGACTTTGAAGAGGAGAGGAAGTGAGGCATGCCAGTGTCTGTGGAAAGAACATTCCAGGCAGAAGGTCACAGCATTTGCAAACGTCCTGAGGCCAGATCATGCTTGGAGAGTTCAAAGAACATCAAGAGAGCCAGGGAGCAAGGGGAAGAGAAAGGAAGGGCAGAAATGAGGTGGGAGAAGGGAGACAGATTGTGTGAGACCATAAAGGCCATTGCAATAACCCTGACCACATAAATGTTAGCGAGTTATTATTATTGCCTATAGGTAAAATGTTCCAGTGTGCATTATGCCTCAAATAAGAGTATTTCGTAAACCCTCCTTCAAAATCCTGTGCCCTTCTAAGAATGTTTTTAAAGATATCCTTCATTTAAACAAAATGGCAAGGCGTCTAAGTGCAAAGGACAAAATTCCAGAATTCTCATGGCCAATCTGCTCTGTGGGTTCTTTTCTTGCAACAGCCACCCACTCTGCCTGGGAGCCCCACTCATGGAGGGGGGGCAGGAAAAAGTCAACTCGGGTTTTCTTTTTTCCCCCTCTTCCCTTCTACAATAGGAATAGCTTTTCCAAGCTGCCCGAGAATTTAAAGTACACTTTCTTTTGTTGTGCTGCTAATACAGTCGCTTTTGCTCTTACAAATTCCCAGAGAAAATTTGTATTCATTCTGAAAACAGGAAAGTTTTGTTTAAATACAACACTCTCACCCAATCACTGAATAGATACAGATTAATAATTCCGTAAGATTTTTTCAAACCAGAAATATTCAAAAACCTTTTCAACGGATATGCAAAGGCTTTTATTTTAATCTCAGGTTCCACTTTATTTCCTGTCTGGGGCATAGGAAAGGAGAAGCAGGGAACCAGTATTTTTATTTGCAGTAAACACACTTTGCCAATAAAACCATAAATGATAATACTTTCTTTCTAAAGGTCTCTGGCTTACTTTGCTCTCATTTGAACTTGAAATTAAGAAGGAAGGAAAGCCCTCCCATTTCAGCAGTAGTTGCTGCAAACCTGCTAATCAAAACAAGTCATTTTTTAAATTATAAGTGAAAGTTTAAACCAGACAGAGAATTTTCACTTGCAATAAGGATTTTCAAACCCAAATGTATCTTCTGTTTTAAAATATACTTTTCCCTGTTAAAACATGGTTCAATTCTCCTCCAAGTATAATAAAAAGAGGCCATGGTACAATCGGAGCTCCCTCTTTTATTCTGTGTTTTGTAGCTAAAGTTCTTCAATAAAATTCCCCAGAGCTAAAAACATAAAACTGTAAATTAGTTTGAGAATTCTTCATTTAACTGTTAGATTCAGCAAGATTGTTTAGCTGATTCTCCCATTCCATTCAATTCATGAATCAAAAATAGACCCCTGCCACTGACCTATTACCAGCACCATGTCTGTCTACATCTCTCTCTCTCTCTCTCTCTCTCTCTCACATACACACACACTCTCACTCATTCTCCCTCTCTAAAGAATGACTTTCTCTGGTAAAGATGATATGATCTGTCCTGATCTGAGGGAAGTGATTCCCAGAAATCTGTGGTTATAAGGTCCTAAAAACGTGGTATGGCTTTAGCTGGAGAGTCACGCTGTCCCCTTATGATTTTTAGGGACGTTCTTGCATCAGGGCAAGAATAAACACAGAGAATCACTTCCTCATCTAGTGCACACATTTTTTTTGGTCCATGTCCCAGACAACTGCTTAGTCCACGTTCCCAGGAGAAGCACCTCTCTCACAGCATGTTTGTACAGACCAAATTTGCTTCTCACGAGGCAATGCAACCTTATTTGGATGCGCTGTTCATTTCTTCATATTTAAGAAAAAGTTCAAATTTCCAAATGACATGGTCAGAGATCTCTTTCTCTTAACAGGATCCCATTTCTGAATCACCTTTTGATTCCTTGGAGAAGGAAATCTATGAGAGCTAAACCTACTCCTGACTCTGCAAATTGTATCCTGTTTTATATTTATTTCCTTTTCCTTAAATTTGCAGGAAGAAGTATAAGGTTTTTAAAGACACCGATGACTTTTCCTCCTTTGAGCTGCTGTGTCAGAAATCCTTAAAACAGAACATGTACCACTACGTCATACACAAACTATGGCCATGTCTTAAATTATCCAAAAAGTTCTTATGGCCTTCCTTTGGTATTCTGTTGTGAAAATAAATAAGTAAATACATAGATACATGTTCTGCCTCACAGGACTTTTGCAAACTGCAAGAACGTATCTTACATTTAAATTTTGGTAATTTTCTTTTCTGTGCATCTCTTTCAAGTCATCTCTTTCAAGTAAAATCCTGTTTTTGTTCCAGCACAGTCCTAGTTGGAAAGATATAGAGAAAAAAAGGAGAAGTTTTTTGCAAAAGAAAATTGAAATTCTATCTCTTAAACTGCTCCTACCATGTTTTAAGAGGGTCTGTTCTGATCAGCACACCAAGTATTTTTAATGCATTAGGGATGAAACGATCATTATGTCTGGTCATTTATCTGGAGCTTGCTGCTGAGGATGCAAGATAGACATGTAATCCACCCTTAGCCACATTCTCCAGCTCCCTTCGGTCCGGATTGTGAGTAGAGTTGCTATAAACACATGGAGGAAAGCTTATGAAAGTAAATCTGAGTCTGACTCATAACAATGTCTCTACAGTCCTATGGAGGATACGTTTCATCACTGGCCCTTGCATCTGGAACAGGTCTTTTCAAATGTGGGATAGCAGTGGCTCCAGTCTCCAGCTGGGAATATTATGGTATGGAAACATTCATGAATATTACCGTGAAAGCGTTTAACACATAATTACTGTATATTTGATGTTGCTAGAAAAATGGATTATGCAGTAAAATTCACCCCAGCATCACTGGGGAAAATATAACTTATAAACAAAGTTGTTTATATCATTTATATAAACATATTGTAACAATCGAAGAAACCTCAAGAGTGAGGAAAGGCTCTTCTTCCATAATCCACTATATTTTATTTTCTCCCAGAAACTTTGAGCCCCTGCCGAACCAAATCTTTAAAATCAGAGCTAACTCTGTTTTTGCAGGCACACAGCTACAGCATAATTGACTTTTAAGCACATCTTCTGCACGGTCAGGCCAGAGGCCAAGCAATTCACCTCCATGCCACAGTTAGCAATTGCCAGCTCCGTTGCCCCAGAAATCAAAGAAACAAAAAGTTTGTTGGAGAAATACTCCTGTGTATGCCTATTTTTTATCATTACATCAATGCAGGATGACTATTTGGAAGGAACTCTAATAATTATACAAAAATTAACTTCATCAGATTCTCCCCTCTGTATTGGGGTAGATATAAAACAATTGTGAGTTGTAGGGGATCTTGATTAAGGAAAACAGTGTGTGCATCTATGTATGTGTGTAGGGGGAATGGATTTGGGGAACATATTTTCATTCCAGATGAAATAAGACACCAGTAAAAGTCCTAAAGATAGTTTGGTTTGTGATTTTCTTTAAAATATTTTGAGACCATTCTACAGGTTATTCCTACTTCAACATTCTTCCCTAGGAGGGTAGAAGTGAAAAATATCAAGACTGTCATAGAAAGAAAATATTTAGATGCTCCGTTTCCATAATCTCTTCCTTCGTACTTCTCTAGCTCTGTTGAGGCAAATTGCAGAGATTACACATATTCTTTGAGACCAACGGTTACAGCAAAGTAAAGCAAGAATTTACCCCAAGAGCTCAAGATGGGAAAATTGAGAAACAGTTATTAAACTAGAAGGTCTTGTTGGTTAATGAAATGACATGCATCACATGCAAATAATGTATATTCTTATGTATTTTATAGCGTCTGTCTACACAGAAAGATTCATGGGTCTTCCCACAAAGGATGATAATCTTGAGCACTATAAAGTAAGTGTTTCCATTTTATTTAGGTTATTAATTAATTTCTAATATGCTAAATAATTTAAAAGCAGTAGTTCAGAGTTTAGAGTTTTAATTCTGGGTCCCCAAGCAAATATAATCTTTTGTTAATTGCAAAACACATCATTAGAAAGGGTTTTACTCCTTTTGGATTCTGTTCTTGCTTTTCCCATCCTCCCTTCCCTAACCTCTCTTTTCTCAATCTTCCTCCCCACCCCCAACCCCTACACAGCTTGAGCGGGCATCATTTATGCCTAAGGTCTCACTCATATGTAACATATGACACATAAACTTTCAGTTTTTCAAACTAAGAATCAGATGGAAGTAATGCAAATGATGATGAAAATGTGTTGCTCTGACTCTTAAATATTTATCAAGCAAAGCAATACATAATTTCAGTATTGGTGCTAAGTCCATTGCACAATGATTTAGCTAGTTTTCTATTAGAACTTGCAGCAACTAAAATGTTAATTTTTTTCTCTTTTCCAGAATTCAACTGTGATGGCAAGAGCAGAATATTTCAGAAATGTAGACTATCTTCTCATCCACGGAACAGCAGATGGTGAGGTTTAAGCAAGACTCTTACACATAAAAATACTGAGCCAGCATCACTTTGTTTAAGAAACATTAAGCATCCTCCTATGCCTATGCTCAGGGTCAGTACCTAAGAGTCAGGGACATTTCCATATCTGAGTGTGATTCCTCACTGCTGACAATGTCAAATGCATGACTAGATAATTGTTGGTGTTCATTTCCAGGCAGTACATTGTCACTCTATGCTTTCTGGTATTTAGCCGCACTTTAACTCTCTCTCTTTGTTGCAGATAATGTGCACTTTCAAAACTCAGCACAGATTGCTAAAGCTCTGGTTAATGCACAAGTGGATTTCCAGGCAATGGTACATAATTTTGTTTTACTCATGTTCATGGCCTTAGACCCTCAAGCTAAAAGGTGGGGTTCATATTTTTATTTTTTTAACTTTTAAAGTAAAATCTGACAAAGAGACTGCAGGATAGAGTAGGCAGAACATTAGCAAATGAATCTTGGATCTTTCTTTAACTCCTGAAGGACCCAAGGCAAACCAGATCACCTCTCATGTTCCCAGTTGAGTCATGTAAAATAAAGGAGTTCACAAGATTAAATGATCTTCTAGTTCAAACATCTAGTAGTTCTGAAATCCTATGTGAATAAGTGCAGCTATATGTTTAGAGTCCCTGCAAAACCTGAGCATCCTTAAGCAGCTAGAAGATGCTGTTTGTTCAGGAAGAAGCAGCTGCAGAATGTCATCATAAACCTACAAGGCTCCCTGAAATCATATGGCTCCATTTGGGGTTAGAGAACTTTTCACCTATGTATTCTCATCCCCTGGCATACACCTGGCCTATCACAGATGCTCAGCTTCTTACTGAGTGAATGAATGAATGAGCTAAATGTAAAATCCAGGTTTCATGAGGAATGAAAAATGGAACCAGAAAAGAAAATAAGGTGAGCGCCAAAGTTGGGGGAGGGGGCATTCTTGGTAGCTAACTTTTCCTCTCACAAATGCTCCCTCAGCTGCTCGAGTTGAACAAGAACCCCGAAAAGGAAACCCCCATCTTTTCAACATTTGTTTAAAAAAATGTACTGGCTGGGAAGGAAATGGGGGAGGGGGTATAAGGAGAAGGCAGATGAGGGACACAAAAGACAGTTAGATAGAAAAAAAATAAGTTCTAGTATTTGAAAGTACAGTAGGGAAATTATGGTCAATGATAATTGATTGTATAATTCAAAATAGCTGGAAGAGAAGAATTATAATTTTCCCAACATAAAGGAAATTTGTTTGAGGTGATGGGTATTTCAGTTATCTTGATTTGATCATTACACATTGTATTCAGCTATCAAAATATTACTGTACACCCAAAAGATAATACAACTATTATATATCAAATTTTAAAAAATATACAAAGAGTGAGGTGAGTTTTTTCTGACCTTTTTTATTGTGATCCCAAAGTAAATTCAACTTAGTAAACATATATGTTATTACATCGTGACCGCTGCTACCTTTTTTCAGTGAAAGCAATAATCTTAGTGGCATCTCTCCAAGAGTGAAGTTTAAAGTTATAATACTATCTTTCACTTTTTTAAAATGCTATTTTTAACTCCTATAAAGGGTATTTATGGCTATATATGAATACATTATATTGTGGATTTTCTGCAACAGAGACGAATTAGATTCATAAGTTGAAAGCCTCATGGAATTTTTGAGCTACAAGGAATCTTAGGGAAAATCAGCTCCAACCCCTTTGTTTTTCAAATGAAGAAACCAAACTCCAAAGAAGCAAAGTAACAGACTCAATGCATCACTTCTGGTAACTCTGATTCCTGATCCTGATCTTCCAGGATGCTGGATGATGTGAGATCTCAGCCACTGAGATCTAAAATATGTTTAAAGCATGTGAAACAGTAGTGGAGGTTAACGAAAGCTCTTCCTGCTGTAAATATTTACATGTAAGCTATTTTATTTATTCGAGTGTTCTTAGATAGAATTTCCCCATAATAGAAAGATTATCAGGTTCTGAGAACACAAAAGAGTCCAAGCTAAATGCATTTTGTGACTGCAGGAATAAAACAAGATTCTTTCTTTGTGTTTCAGTGGTACTCTGACCAGAACCACGGCTTATCCGGCCTGTCCACGAACCACTTATACACCCACATGACCCACTTTCTAAAGCAGTGTTTTTCTTTGTCAGACTAAAAACGATGCAGATGCAAGTCTGTATCAGAATCTGAAAACTTTATATAAATCCCTCAGACGGTTTGCTTGTTTTATTTTTTATGTTGTAAAATGCTGGTATAAACAAATGAATGTTGTTCTAAAGGCTGGTAAAAAAACGATGAGGACTAAGAAGTTCAAGATAAATATTGTTTACATTTTCTGGTATTCTGTGAAAGAAGAGAAAAGGGAGTCATGCATTTTGCTTTGAACACAGTGTTTTATCACCTGTTCATTTAAAGAAAAATAATAAAGTCAGAAGTTCAAGGGCTATTGTGTTGTCTGTATTCACTGATTTCAGGTTCCAGGTTCTATCACAGAAAGAAGTGTTTGTACAAAGCAAGGGCATGAATAATATTAGGGTGGTCGTGGAGGAGAAGAATCTAGAAGCAGTTTTGGATTTCTGTCATGAGAACTCCAAATACTGGAACCAACAGCTCAGAGTAGGCAAAAGCATTGTTCAGAAAATGCAAGTGAATCACGTTTGAGATGTTTGCACTTTATGCTGTCCCTCCAAGAAATGTTTATTTCATTTCTCCCAGAAGATTTCTTCAATATTGCCAAAAGCATTTGATAAAGATAAAGTCAGACTTTTGAATTCAGGCTCCTTTTAAAAAATGCTTCTAATTTGGAAGTGTTCCTATTTTGAATCCATTTTTAGAATTAGTAATGGTAACTGCTTTCAGATTGCTAACCCATAACCAAATTAAACCAAACAAAAATAAATAAATCAATAAATAAAATGGACATCAATAGCTAGAGAGGAAAATTTTATATCTATGAGGTTTTTCTGGGGTTTTAGTTCTACATTATAAAGTTCATATTGAAAAAAATAGCTGTAATGCCTACAGTCCTAAAGCAACGCATTGCCAGTTACTACCACCTACATTTAGAAACTACCGGTGACCTGCCATCTCTGTGACTGCCTCAGAATTAAAAGATCCATACCAGGTCACCAGAAGATATTTATTGAATGAATGTTGGAAGTATCCACCACACTGCTGTCTAAGGGACTTTTCATTGTGTGATCCCCAGCACTGGATTGCCCTGGGTAATTTCTCCCCATCCCTAGCTTGATACTTTCTTTCCAGTTGCAGGTTGAATCCCCTCATGCCTTATAGCCAGAAGAATCAATCCTGGCCTGGAACATTGCAGCAGGAAGACCACAAAGAGCACAAACACAGTCTTCTCTAGAGTTTTCTGACTTTTCCCAATCCAGCATTCTTTCCACTTCAGCTTTCTGAAACCATTGCCCCCAACTCAGGCCACATAGCTCCACCTCACACATCAGGAAGGGACGTTTTGTGGTGGTCAGGAATTCTGGACAACACCTTCCCGGATTCAGGACTGGCCACAGCCCCTCTTTTCTTCCTCCATGCAATGGCTGTTGCCCTCAGGATCAGAGTAAGCTACCACCTCTCTCTCTGTTCTGCACAGAGCAGCCTCTGAAGCAAGCCCAAGAGATTTTCTCATAGTTTTCTCATCATTCACTCTCCCCATCTAGGGAGAGAAAAACAACCAGTCATTGTCTAATACTCTATCTAGGGATACTACACGGTCATTGCAAATAGAAAGAACAAAAATCCTATTTCTCCAACTTATTTTCTGCCTTTGTGACCTTTGCAAAACTAGATTCTAATATCAATGTGCAGTAAGTGGTCTCCAGCCTCAGGCCTTTGCTCCCACTGCCACAGAGGGAACTGCTGAGACAAAATTAATAGCGCCATTTTCCCACTTAGAACCCTTTGGTGATTCTCCATTGTCTACAAAATAATATTCAAAATCAGCATGACAGAGAGAGCCCTTGACAATCTGTCCCCATGCATGTTTTCCAAACCCTTCTTCTGACACCAGCTTCTATAGACTGTTAGATTAAAATTAGATAAAACTACATTTCATCTCTTCAGTCCCACTTGCCACATTTCCCTGCTCAGTAGCCACATGGTTAGTCAGCACCATATTGGACAATGTCAATGTAGAACATTTTCATCATCACAGAAAGTGCTGCTGAACACCCTAGTGCTACCTTAGAGAAAATCTTCCTAATGCTACCCTGGAGAAATCTTCACCGCCGTTGTCTTGAAATGTGGCATATCACAGAAAGTCACCAATTGTTGAATTAATGAAAGACTTTGTGTTCATGGAAGATTCAGGTTTTCTACATTACTGTTGATGAAGCCTTCCCTGACCCCCTCAGGTAGAATCTCCCAGGTCTTCCTCAAAACTCTAAATATGTTTTCAGTTATGTATTCATTCATTCATTCAACAAACATTTACTGAGTCTGATTGCATATCAAACACTGTGCAAGACTTTGAGGATGTAGTAAGAGCAAGGCAGCAACTTGCATGGCAATTTTTTTAAGTGTTCACCTTTCATGCAGCTTTATTAGATTCTTATTTTGGCTAGAAAGATAAAAGGTACATGAAGTACAAAAGGGAGAGATTTTAAGTAGAAAATGCCAAACTAAAAGAAAGATTTAAAAATATCTTGCCTTTTCTATCTATAAGAAGCTGGAGTATAATAATAATTATCATTTACCACATTTTATTCTTGGATATGAGACATGGGAAAAGGGGTATCCCAATAACCTAATTAAAGCTGCAAAGTATAATCATCCTTCACGTTCGACAAACAAGATTTTCATTCATTCATTCATTCATTCATTCGTTCATTCATTCATTCAGTGACTGCAATTGCAAGCCACTATTTTAGGTATTGTAGGTAAGAACTCCCCCCCAAAAAAATATAGTGCAAGAGAGAAGTCATAAAACAATTAATTTCTAAACATTATTTCAAATTTTAGTCCCATAAGGCTGGCCTGAGAGCTATTTTTAAAGGTTTCAAAATTCTAGATGAGCATCTAATATTTCTTACAGTAAATAAGATAAAAAGCAGCAAGCAATCGAGTATTTGGTTAAATGTAACACAAATGAGAGAACTTTTATTGGAGTTTTAAATGTTTGTTTTTTTTTTTTTAACGTACCCTTATTTATAAGATGCATTACTTATTTCCTTAAGAAAACATTTATTGAATACCTATGCTGTGCACAGTAGTATTCTGGGTACTTCAGGGGTTACAAAGATGAATACATATGACAGTTTCTCCATTTCTAGACTGTTTCAGTAAAGGCGACTTAACGAATCTGATTTTCCCAACATTTGAGCATTTTTCAGAAACTGACAGATCTTTATGCAAATGTTGTTGCCAAGCTGTTTGTAATGGTGAAATTATACTTTGACAGTAACTCTTTAAAATATATTAAACCCAGCTAAGGTTTTTTTGGAAATGTTGCCAATTAAGTGACTTTAATGAGCTTCTTGATGGTAATGTAATTAAAATTCAGATGTTCTAATTGTAAAAAAAAATAGTTCTGGGAAAGTTAACAGTAAAATAAGCAAATGTAAAATGAATTGGGGCTAATTTAAATGGTGATAATGTGGTCTTCTGAGAACATTCTACCAAAACAATGCTTTCAATTATGCTGTTTGTAAAGAAGAAAGAAGGCACCTAACAGAGATTTTGAATTTATCCAATAAAGCAGATATTTTGAGTTTATCCAATAAAACAGATTGAAAAATTCTGAACGCAGTAAATCATTCTCAGTCTGTGAAGGGGAACTGCTAAAACACCTCCCTGGCATTATGGACAGGTACCTTGGCAATTTGAAGTGGAATAATTTTTAATTCAGGAAGAAATAAGTGCTTAGACCTTACCAAGCTATTCATGGGGAAAATGATCTGGCTTCTAGCATAAGCCTCTAATGACCACCTGCTCAGATTACTGGCATGCAATACTAACATGCTGGTCATAAACACTTCTTTTGACACACAGGTAACATCTTCGGCAAGCTAGAGCAGTCTGATTTTATTCCATTGGTTTCTAATTAATACTCCATTTTTTACTTACTTAAAACATTGTATTGACAGTATACATTTTAACAGATGCTCGGTATAGAACTCCACCCTTTGCTCTGTGGTTATAGAGGATCAGTATTGTGTGAACAAGAGAGAGGTACAGTCAAGGTAAGGTCATGCCACAATGGCTTGACAACTCATGTTCCTTCTTTCATATTTACTATTTGTTGACAAGCAAAGATCGGAACATCTTTGCTAGCCATTAATTTTTAGGGCCAGGAACTTTTGTCAATGCTACAGAAGGTGAATTTTTGAAATAAGTGTCATAATGAAACAGTAGAATATGAAGAAGTGATTTGTATGTTAAAAAAACTACTACCCATTTGGAGACAGGCTTCTTATTGAAACACCCTTTTAGATATCCATGAACACAACGGAACATTTTAGATATGTGATGAAATTTCCTTATACCCCACTGGTACTACACAAAATTTCCAAATTTGAGAAATGATCATTAAAAAGTGAAGATGCTTTAATATATATGCAAGTGCTTTGTACACCCACAGGAAACAATGCTGCTCTCTAATTTCCTTCGGAAGATTAAAGCAATACTTTGCAATGTTATAAATTTCTTTCTTTCAAATGAAACACAACATAGCTCACTTGTCACTCTTGTAAACAGAACATGTTCACTACAGCGCATTTTAGGGACAACACTGTAGTGGGTAAGGGAATGGAGGTTAAAGTGAATCTATCTGGTTTGAATCCCAGTTCAGTAATATATAAGCTATGCAACTTTGATAAATTTTCATAAGTTCTCTCTGTTTCAGTTTCCTTATATGTAAAATGGAGATAATAACACTTCTTACCCCATGGAATTGATTGTTGTTTTAAAATAGTTATCATTTGTAGAGCAGTGTCTGACACATAGTAGGTCTTTTGTAGGTGTCTGTTAGATGCATAAAATGAACTACTTTTTAATGGTTATTTTCAATGAACTAATTCTCAAGAAATTAATAGCCTCAGTCGGAAGCCAATAGTTTCTTTCCCATACCAGAGAATGTAGTATAAGTGTCCTTGATCATTTATACATGAATCTTTATTTTATTTTTTTAATGAGACTTTATTTCTAAAACAAGGTGGCCTTTTAGGAATAACCAATATTGAAGTCGTGCATATCCAAGGAAGCTCATCTTCCTTGGTACTTATCTTAAATGAGTTGTTCATCCTTGTATCTCACTCAACACCTGTCTAAGGAGTCTAATATTTGATAGCAGTGATTGAAACACCTTTGAGAAAGACAAACAGCCAGGGTAATGTGTAGTTGAAGCACATGGGGAGTAAATTTACCCACCTTCCTGTGAAGACTGCAAAGCACCACAGTGGCCCTCCTCTCTGGCCCTGTCTCCCACTGCTCTCTCATCACCTACAAAACTCCAGTCACCCTGGTCTCCTCTGTGGATTTTGTGTGGGCCAAACTTATTTCTGTGCCAGGGTCTGGAACATCTTTTCTCAGTTTTTCACTTGGCTGTCTCCTTCTCATTTGGTTTCAGCTCAGGTGTCACTGTCTCAGAGGGAATTTCCCTGATCATTGGATTTCATATTGCTTCTGCCACAGTCAGAGACTTCCAACCACATTATTTAATCTTGTTTTCTTGACAGCACTTAGAAGCATCAGAAATTCTTTGATTTATGTTTATTCTGGTTGTTCCCGATTCTCCATTCAAGTACAAGCCCCCTCTGAGCAGAGAGCTTGTTTTTTTTCACCTCTCAGTCTCCTAGACAGTACCTGGAATAACGTAGGAGGACCTCAATCAATATTTGCTGAATGTATCCTCACATTCTGTGGATGAGAGAGCCCATGAAACTGGAATCCTGATGTGCAATCTGACAGTGGGTACAGATCATGCCCTTTCTGGAACTTAGTATATAATAGGAACTTGCTATTGTCCTCAAAGCAAAGAGAAAGAAAAATCCCTGAGCAGCAAGTGTCCCGGTCAGGAGAATAAGGTTAGGGAGGACATGAATTTTAGCCAGAGATCTAAAAGAAGTTAGTCTTTGAAACAAAAATAATTTGGATTAGGAAATGGAAACACAGCCTACTTCACTGTCCTAACTTAGATACTTGCTGCCTCTAGATGAATCACCACCGGGACACTGCAGGCTGAGGAAGTTTGGCACAAATGTTCAGGCTGGAAAATGACAAATAAATATCTGGAATGTGATTGATTACTCTAGCAGCTTTTATTTTAAAAACAGCACTAGTTTTTAAAAATACATTTCACTTAATAAGTATGTTTCAAGTACTAGTGATTTCTTTTACATTATAAAGCAAGGATACCCATGCTTATTCTGTTTCTGTCTCGTGATCAAATTATATGTTCAAACCCTGAAAGTCTGGTTGGTTTGAAAAGTTAGTTCTTTTAAATTCAGATGGTAAACTTGGAGTCATGAAAAATAAATCAGTGAAATGTCTCTTGTAAAGGTTTTGCATTTTAGATGATTTTTTTTAGTTGATCATTCAAGATGGGTGAACTGAACTTCCTAGTATCCCATTGATGCAACTGAATGTAGTCCTGTGCGCCTGCAAAGTTGCCAAACAGATTCAAGAGAACTGAGTTCTAATTCTTGTAATTCGGGCAAGCTCCTTCTCTTCCTGAGATTCAATTACTCCCTATATACCACAGGTACTGGGCTAGATCCATGGCTTTCAAATCACATTTTGCAAGCCCTAAGAATTCTTCTGTGTCCCTTTAGGGCATACTGCAAAACAATTCCTGATCCCTAAATCATCTTCCACAATTGGAGGCCTGTAAGTTAAATAATAGGAGTCAGTCCTGTGTTTTCATTTACTATTTTCTCTCCTGGATCTCAACATCCGCTGGGATTACCGTGGTTTCTCTCAATATGGAGGTCTCATGGGTCTCTTTTTAGGCCATGTTTATGGGGTTGGAGTGGGAACTATTTGGTTGGATGGCAACCATAGATCCCTTAGAGACACTGAGGTTGGAGTGTTGCCTCTAACTACTTAGGCAGTAAAAGTGAGGGCAGGGACCCACCATGGCACCTTGTTTGATGGTCATATGATAAAATTTTATTTTATTTTATTTTATTTTATTTTATTTTTGAAACAGAGTTTTGCTCTCGTCACCCAGGCTGGAGTGAAATGGCACGATCTCGGCTCACTTCAACCTCCACCTCCCAGGTTCAAGCAATTCTCCTGCCTCAGCCTCCCAAATAGCTGGGATTACAGGCACCCACCACCACGGCAAGCTAATTTTTGTATTTTTAGTAGAGACAGGGTTTCACCACGTTGGCCAGGATGGTCTTGATCTCCTGGCCTCAAATGAGCCACCTGCCTCGGCCTCCAAAGTGCTGGGATTACGGGAGTGAGCCACCATGCCCGGCAATAACATTTTCAAAGAGATTGCCATCACCATCACCATCCAACATCTTATTTCATAAAACTTATTTTATATGAGTTAAGTTGATAGCTGAAAATCTTGTATTGGATAAATGTAACAGGAGTCTTGGAGTAGAGTTCCCAATCTCAAGAACTACTGAGTCCAGGCAGGTGATCAGAATGAATGAAGCAAACCAAGAAAGGAGTCAAGGAGGTTCCTGGTAAAATAAGGCTGGAACTCTAATGAGCTGGTGACTGCACTAAAGGGATAGCAACTACTGACTCAAACTGCTGCCATTGGAAATATGATGTTGTCAGACATTGTGATTTTTGTCGAGAGAAACTGGAAAACTGGAGTTTTAAATGTAAATTCCCTCTCAATTTTGAACCCTTGACAACCAATTTGTGAGTAAAGGAAACTCATCTGTGTGCCAGATTTGGGCTTTGGGTATCAATTTCTATTTTAAGGACTAATTTGATTGCTTTCTTTTGGATGTGAATTGTATACCGGGTGCTCCGTATATATTCTTCCATTGAATTTTTGAAACTCTGTAAATTAGAAATTAAAATATATGTATTTCTGACTAGGAATATAAGGTGTAAGTTATAGTACTCACCTAAGATTCCATAGATCCAGGTCAATTCAATTACTCCCTGTATGCCAATTGAATTGACATACAGTTTCTGTACCACAGTGGCAGTGTCTCTTCTTAGGTATTCTAGAAGAAATATGTGGAATGCCTTTTCAGATAGCTTTTTTGCCTATTAATGTCATTATTCAAATAATGAATATATAATGGAGTATAAACAAACACAACTCTAATAGCAGGCCCTTATAAGCCATTATTAGAATTTAAGTACACATAATGAAATCACCATTAAATGACTGCTAAACAAACATTTGAAGGTTGCTTTTGAAACTGAAGTTTTGTGCCTCCCTCTATAACTTAATAACTTCTACAGGGTCTACATCTTGTCTCTGGCCTCAGCAAAATTGTGTGTATGTCCAAACAAGTCAATCAATATGCAAATCCAATTCATGACTGAACTCTAAATGGCGTTGGCTTTCCAGTCTTCCCATGGCCTCTCCTCCACTCGTTGCTGCTGCTTCTTGATGTCTTCTCACCAATGTTACCTCTGCACTGTGTCTTCCCACACTTGCTCTCCTGCCAACTTCCGCACCATGACTGTGGAACTATAGATGGGTCAGGGTAGTGGGGGACACTTGCAAGATATCACACAGGGATGGTCCCCAAACTGGCATTGAGTGTGTCATGCCAACTGCACCCAGGCCGCCAAAGCAGAGGCTCCAGAAATAAGGAACAATGAGTGTATAAACCTGAGGCTTTATTCCTCTAGATTCAGTTTTTAGAAGAACAAAAAGGTACAATTTAGAAGATTACAGGTAAAATGTCTTTTATGGCCAGGCACGGTGGCTCATGCCTGTAATCTCAGCACTTTGGGAGGCCAAAGCAGGTGGATCACTTGAGGTCAGGAGTTCAAGACCAGCCTGGCCAACATGGTGAAACCCCATCTCTACTAAAAATACAAAAATTAGCTGGGCATGGTGGCACGTGCCTGTAATCCCAGCTACTCAGGAGACTGAAGCAGGAGAATCGCTTGAACCTGAGAGGCAGAGGTTGTAGTAAGCTGAGATCACTCCATTACACTCCAGCCTGGGCCACAGAGCAAGATTCTGTCTCAAAAAAAAAA
>NW_016809923.1:2244112-2266477 GCF_001698545.2 Rhinopithecus bieti
GAAATCCTACTATCAGTTTCTTGATGCACACTTAGAGCCTTCTGCATGTGTTTTTCTCTTAACAAAAATTAGGAATCTATCACTATCAAAGTATTACAATTTTATAATAAACTTTATAAATAGCAACTCAATATTCAAATCATCTCTGTGTCATATTTTCCAGAAAGTAAGTAAAGTCATGGAAACTATGAATGTGATTATTAAAATGTATAATTTTTATCATTAAAATTTTATTCATTTTTTATAAAGAACTTATACATTATATATATTTGTATGTATGTCTCATAGCTATATATACTTACATATTTACATATATATAAATATAACTTTATTTGTAGGGTTCAGTATCCAGAATATATTAAAAACACATACAATTCAACAATAGGAAAAGAGACAGCAAAATTTTAAAATGGGCAAAGGATTTGAGGAGACATCTCTCCAAACAAAACATACAAACGTCCAACAAGCACATGAAAAGATGCTCAGCATCCTTGGTCATGAGAATAATACCAATCAAAACCACAGTGAGGTATATTTATGCCAACAAAAATGGCTATAACTATTCCGGAAAAAAACAAAAAATAAATATTGGCAAGAATGTGGAGAAACTGGAACTCTTGCGCATCACAGGTGGGAATGTAAAATGCTTCAGCCACTGTGGGAAACACTTTAGCAGCTCCTTAAAAAGTTAAACATAGAATTACCATATAACTCAGCAATTCCACTCCTACATATATATATATATACACACACACATATATATATACTCAAAAGAATTGAAAAGAGGTACTCAAACAAATGCATGTACAAACATGTTCACAGCAGTATTATTCACCATATTCAAAGAGCGGAAATAGCCCAAATGTCCATCAATGGGTGAATGGATGAACAAATTGTGGTATATACATACAGCAGAATATTATTGCACCATGCATGTAATGAAGTACTGACATATACTACCACATGGATGAATCTCTAATGCATTGACACAAAAAGCTATTGTATGATTCAATTTATCTGACATGTTCAGAATACGTAAACCCATAGTGACAGAATTCAATGTGGTGGCTGCCACTGGATGTGGGGAGAGAGATGTAAGGAGAAACTTCTTATTGAATATGGGTTTTTATTTTGAAATTACGGAATTGTTTTGGTATCTAATAGAAGTGGCAATTGCACACATTATGAATGTACTAAATGTTACTTAATTGTTCACTTTAAAAGGATTTATTTTGTTATGTAAATGTCACCTCAATAATTTTTTAAAACTTCTTTTAAAATTTTATTTGTAATAATTTTCAGTATGAGTAATCTATAATAATTATTGCATTATTCCTGGATCATAGACTAAAGCTTCTGTTATAAGAGAATAGACTAGTTCAGAAAATTAGGCTCTTAGGTGCATTAGAAGAATCTATTGTGATCCATTGTTGTTGCCAATAACAGGAATATTTTTATTCTCAATGAAAGAAAAAAATTAAATTTAAGTTACACTTGTTTTACCCAGTTGCCACTCACACCACTATGTCTCTATACAAAGCACAGAGGAAACCACAGGATTTCCCCCCCCCCGCCACTTATTCCAGATCTACATTTTACAGCCCATGAGCACTCAAAATGCTTAAACCTGTCATATAAGAAAATCCCTTTTCTGACCCCTACATTTTCATCTTTCAGTTTTCTGCTTAACAGCACTCAACAGAGCAGCTCTTCCAAGGAGACTTTTTCCAACATCCAGCCTCATCTTGCCTCCTTCTCATTGACGCTCCAATTCAGTCTAGAGGAAACAAAAAGCAAAGTCTCTCCTCCTTACCAAGACCTGCCCCCCCACTGACCTCTCGATCTTATGCTCCTTTATTGTCCTCATTGAAATCTGTAGCTGTTGAAAAGGATGAAAAAGTCCATCGTTTGACATATCCAAAATTCGTGGATCTGATTCTTAAAAAACAGAATCTCCACTGTCGCTTTGGAAAGCAGTTGGCAGTTCCTCAAAAAGTTAAACATAGAGTTAGCATATAAGCCAGCGATTCTACTCCTAGGTATTTACCCAAGAGAATTAAAAACATAGCCCAGACAAAAATTTGTGCATGAATGTTCACAGCAGCATTATGCATAATAGCCCCAAAGTGGAAACCATCCAGATGTCCGTTACTGATAGATGGGTAAACTAGATGTGGTAAATACATACAATGGAATCATTTCAATCATAAAAAGGAATGAAGTACTGATTCCTTCTACAACATGGATGAACCTTGAGAATATTATGCTAAATAAAAGACATCAGACAAAAAAGATTATATGTTGAGTGATTCCGTTTATATAAAATACACAGAACAGGCAAATGTGTATATAGAAAAAGTAGATCAGTAGTCAAGAGCTGGGAAAGAGGGCAAGGGGGAGTGACTGCTGATGACTATGGGGTTTCTTTTATGGGTGATGAAAAAGTTCTGAGATTAGATAATGATAACGGTGACACAGCATTCTGAACATACTAAAACTATTGAATCATACATTTTAAAAAACTAAGCCCAAAAATACCTCAATCGCCAATTGTTTAGCATTTAGTTGTCTTGTTATCTTAGCTATCTGGAAGTTCTGAATAGGTTTAGACAGCAGTCAAATCTGATTTGAGGAGATTTTGCATGTCCTTCCAGGACTACTTTGCAAAGCCTTACTCTAGAAAGGTTACAAAGTAGTGGGGTCCTGTATTCGGACCCAGATATGGCTTTAAGCAACTTGGTTGCCTGTTCTAAGCCCTTGTCCTGTTATTTGTAAAATGAAGCCAAAAATATTAAACTCATTATGTATTTCGAGTATTAGACAATAATATACTCAACTTTGCCTTTAGTACATATTCAGGAAATGGTAGTTACTTCTATTCTTAGAGGGCTTGATCTTCATTTCTCAATTGTAAAAAATACTGGTGCTCATATTATTATTTTTAAATCTGTTGCTTACAGTTAAATCTCTATATGAATTCCAGATGAGAAATCAAAAAAGTAATAAGCTAATCAGCTGGTTGAAGTTATGTGCTAACCAATGGAAGGAATGACTATTACACTTTACCCCGGGTGTTTAGTCAAATGTATCTCTGAATTTATAATTTTTACTTGATTCTTTGCATCAATGTCAACAGTCTTCAACAATACATTTATTAGGACAAGTGTCCATAAAAACATTAGAGGCAAATTGATGCTTAATAAATCAAATAATTTTTTAAGATATTATTTGCATCACCTTTTTTTCTACTATGAGTTTTGCCCATTATTTCTGGGGAAAGAACGCAAACAAATTAGGAGGCCGAGGCGGGCGGATCACCAGGTCAGGAGATGGAGACCATCCTGGCTAACATGGTGAAACCCTGCCTCTACTAAAAGTACAAAAAAAAATTTAGCCGATCATGGTGGCGGGTGCCTGTAGTCCCAGCTACTCCGGAGGCTGAGGGAGGAGAATGACGTGAACTCAGGAGGTGGAGCTTGCAGTGAGCTGAGATCGTGCCCCTGCACTCCAGCCTGGGCAACAGAGCGAGACTCCGTCTCAAAAAAAAAAAAAAAAAAAAGAAAGAAAGAAAGAAAAAGAAAAGAATGCAAACAAAGGTGTAAAAGCCATGGTCTTCAGCCTCTAGAGTTTTGTTGGTAAGTGTTTATGGAGGAGAATGCTGGCAATCATGGACTAGACATATAAGAAACAAAGGGAGATTCTTTCTTCAGCCTTAGAAAGGACTTGTGGTTAGTCGACTGTGCTTTATGAAGAGAAAAGAATTTTTATTAAAACGGATGTGAAAAGTCAGCTTTTTCATCTTCTGACAACATGGCAACAAAGAAATGATTTACCTTTCAGTAAGAGCCAGGACTAGAACACAGATATGAAATACTTCTGGCCATAGAAATGTTTCTGACTGCAGAAATAAATTATTTTGGTCGTTTATTGCAAACTGGAAATGTAGAAATTTATTCTCCAGGTTTGAAGAATAAAATAGCCAAACAATGAATTGTAATAAATTAAATAAAGCTCAGCTTTAAAATAGGGTAATAGCCTAGATGGCTTTAAGAATTTTCCT
This sequence comes from Rhinopithecus bieti, assembly GCF_001698545.2. Classification (NCBI taxonomy): domain Eukaryota; kingdom Metazoa; phylum Chordata; class Mammalia; order Primates; family Cercopithecidae; genus Rhinopithecus; species Rhinopithecus bieti. Next base: position 2,248,173 of record NW_016809923.1, read on the forward strand.
CCCTTCTATGATTATATCATTTCAGTTTCATCAGAAAACTGGGCATATCTTGATGATACATCTGATAAAATACAAATTGGCAATACTGAGTAGGTTTCAGGCAGGGGCAAATCTTACTACAAGGTATAATGAACAAGAAAAGTCTTTATAACTTAGGTTTGCATTCTCTGCATTTTCTTAGTATACAGACTTCAAATTTTAAATTTTCTAATGGCTGAAGTTACTTCCTTTTACAGAAGACTTTAAAAAATTGCAATGTTTTAATTGGTTCACATTAAAGACTCTTAGAAGCTTGAAGAAAAAAAGTCTTTCCAGATGAGCAAGAGGTTGGATAAATGTAATGACATATGGTTTGTTTTTTATAGCTACAATATGCGAAAAATAGTAGCATAACACATGTATTCAATGATATATATGTATTTATACATATAAATATATATTCTGCTTGTAAATTATGAGATAAGATTCTTTTGTACAAATATGATTTTGTTTTCTTTCTCTTTCTTGTTCCCTTTAGGAATAAAAATAACAACTGAAACTTAGAACAATTTTAAACATCTCATTATACCAGAGATCTTGCAAAAGATAAAATCAACGAATGCAAAGCCATGATGCCACAAAGTCCCCTGCACAGACTTGTGAGCGGGCTGTCTGCAGGGTCTCGGAGCCTCAGGGCAGGAAGACTATCCGTTGATCTTATTACTAAATCTTCCCTCCACCCCAGCAGGCTTCCTCAGAATCCTTCCAGATGGATGGGTCATGAACTGATTTTTAAATATCTCTCAGGAAGGGTATTTCTCACATCCTCTGGCAAACTCAGAACTTCCCCTGAAAGTTTTTCTTTTATTACCCCTGGATCCCTGAGCCCATTAAGTCACCCATAGAGATGTGAAGGACATCTGATTATTATATTGTATATACTCAATTTTTAGCTTTTCAAATACTCTTGTTAAGTGGCTCTTGATCCTTTTATCTTCAAAGTTAAAACTAATCAACAAAATTTTTTCCTCAAATGCTATACATAATTTTTCTTTGATCTTTTGAAGGTTCACACCTATTTTCAGAAGACCCTTGTTATGGACCCTTGGATGGTATCTACATGCGCTGTGCTATTCCTAGGTTACAGCACAGGGTATTAAAATACTGTCCAAGAATCAAAAACAAACCTCAAGCATATCAGGAAAGCTTGACTGGTCGCTACTGCAGTTTTATCAAACAGAGCTGGGCAAATCCTAGGGATGGGTGTTGAATAACATTGAGAAGAAGGGAGCAGTGATTTTGATTCCATTACCTCTGAGTGGTATCTTCCTCTCTCTTCCTTCATTGTAGTTGTTTTTCCATTACTTTCGCCCTGTCCTATGCTACTGTTTTCCATCCAGGCTCTGTTGCCACCATGTGTCTGTGAAGTTCACTTATTTTACCTAGCTAATCCTCAGTTACTTAAAAGTCTAACTCTTTGACTTCCAAAGTGATAAATGACCACTTAGTGCTAATGCTCCATCTCCACAATCATTCTATTATGGCTTTAACTTTTTAATATGGGAAATTTCAAACATAAAGTAAGCAGAATCACACAATGAACCCTGTTTATCCATCAGTCAGCTTCAACAATTATCAGTATTTTGCCATGGTTGTGTCATCTGTACCTCCACCCACACCTCAGACTTCTTCTTTTTGTAACTATTCTTTTTTTTTTTTCCTTTTAGGTAAAATTTACATAAATTAAAAATCACGAATCTTAGCTGTACTATTTTGATAATCGGATAAACCTGGTAACACATACCCATAATATAGAATATTTCCATCTCCCAGAAAGTTCCCTCTTAAGCAATCCTCTCCCATCCTCTTCCAAGAAACAACCACAGTTCTGAGTTTTTTTAACTTCAGTTTTGCCTGTTCTTGAACTTCTATAAATGGATTCATACAGTATATAGTTGTTCATGTCCATCTTCTTTTATGCAGCATAATGTCTGCAAAATTCTTCCACATTGCTGCCTGAGTCAGCTGTTGCTTAACTTTTGTTGCTGTATGAATTCCGTATCACAATTTGTTTATTCTTTCTCTTGTTGATGGATAGTTCAGTTGTTTCCAGTTTTTAAGTATTGTAAATAAAGCTTATTTGAACACTTTTTTACAAGTCATTTTGTGGACATATGTTTTTATTTCTCTTGGATAAAATACCCAGGAGTGGATTGCTAGATCAAAGCATAATTGTACATTTAGCTGTAAAGTTTTACCTTTTTCCAAAGTAGTTGTACTGTCACTCCTTTTTAAATTACATTTTTTTGGTTTGTTTTGAATGGATAATTCAATCAAATGGTCAAACAATCCAAACCACATAGTAGGTATATATAAAGAAGTATTCTTTGCATCCTGTCCCTGTCCACATGCACCTCACTTATCCACACTGCCCCCTACAGGTAAGCACTTTCATTAGCTTCTTGTTTATTCTAATTTTTTGACGCAATTATGAAAAATAAACATGTATTTCTGCCCCTCTACCTTCTAAAACAAAAGGTAGCCTACTACATACCCATTCTGTACTTTCCTGTTTTCAACTAACAGTATATCTTGGAGTCTTTCCATATTGGTAAATAGACAGCATCCTCATTTTTTTTCTAAACAGTGCTCTATTGCTGGCCCCTTGGATTAGTTCCCACCTGTTACTATTGTACTCAACCTTGTACCTACATCATTACATATCTACATAGCAATATGTATGGGATAAATGTTCAGAATAGTGCTTTAGCTTTACTGGGCCAAGAACTATAGGTATTTGTCACTTTGATAAGTATTACCAAACTGCCTTTCAAAGGAGTTAATATTCTGTACTCCAATCAGCAACGTCTGAGAGTTCTCCCTGACCATAGGCTTCCCACCACAGCTCACTGTGAACCTGGATCTTTACCATACTCAAATATTCCTAAGTATTCTGAGCAGCTACAGAAAATAAACATACAATAACCCCACAAGGCATGGTTTTGTGTAAATTATTAAGAATTTCAAGATGGTAAAAGCATTAAGGCAAGCATGAGGTCCTGCATGCAGCCTCATGCAACTGGACAGATTGCAAATCTGTGGAAATTGTCCTTAGGACTAAACATCATAAAGAAATCATATATGACACTAGTCATAGAAATACAGGGCTGCCACTTTCCTTGCCTCACATCTAAATCAATGAATAACTGTATTGATGGGAACAGGCCAAGTAGAGGCTCATGCTGGAACAGTCATCGAAGGAAGATCTGCAAATCCAAATTGCACTTGAGTTCTGTCTTAATCTCTGACAGTGCGGTGTCCATGAAGAAGCCTGATTGTCCCTCCTAGAGAGGAGAGCAGGGCACAGTGCAGTGGGGTTCTTATTGCTTATACATCTTCAGAATGCTTACCCTTATGGTGCTGGGAGCCCCAAGAAGGAATGTCAGTGGGCTGGAGATAAAGTCACAGGAAATTTTCTGAAACAACTAGGGATAGTCACTTCTAGAATAATGGAAGCAAGTAGAGTGGAGGGAAAGAAAAATGTTTGGTAGTTAAATATTGGAAGAGGATAGTTACTGCAAGGCCAGTGCTTTCTTGAAAGTTTTATATACATGATCTGCAGATCTTCTTTCTTAGGGCTGCTTCACAAACAAGTACAGTCTGAAAAGGAAAGAGGGAGACAGAGACAGAGAGACAGAAAGAAACATCTACTTAAATAGACAAATAGACAATGGGAAAAATAGAACTGAATCTGCCAAAACAATTAAAAATATAGCTAATAGTTGTGTGAAGATTTTAGCCAAACAGAAAGACAAGGTAATCATACATTAAATCAATCCACTCTTTCAAGCTATTACCGTATTTACAAGTGTTACTCTCTAGACCGACCTGGGGCGTGACACCTTTCTCTGTTCTTTCACCCCCTCTGCTGGTAGTGCCAAGAAGCCGGTCTCAGATCAAGACACCAGCAGTACCAATGAGGAGATAAAGTGAGACGGATATTTTATACAGCTGTGCTTCTCAAATTTTAATACGAACACAGATTTCCTTAGGATTTTGTTAAAATACAGATTCTGATGGGCGTGAGATTCTGCATGACTAGCAAGCTCCCAAATGATGCTGGTCCTTGGACCACACTTTGCAAAGCAAGGCTTTCTAGCATCAATAATCACCAGCACAAAAACCCCTCAATGAGGTCTTCCAGTCTGACTTGAAACTGATCTCTATGGCCTTTAAGTAGCTCTACATTCAAACGTTGGTCTCATGCACAAATTGAACAGTTAAGTTCATTTCGAATATTTCTCCAGTTGCCTCAGTGATTTACCTCCACGCAAGTCATCAGTTACATCATGCGGTTGGTTATATTAGAATATTGGAATCTAGTTAGGAAACATTGTGATGAGTTTGCAGTATGGAATAAAATTTTTTATTTTAGAAAAGACATTTGCCAACCCCTATCATTTTACAAATAAGGAAGCAGAGACACAAAGAGAATGTGTGACTTGACCAATGTCACACAGCTGGTCAATAACAGGAAAACTAAAATCGAATTATGCTGACACTACTTCTTATGCTGTCTGTCCAGATTGTTTATGATTTTTCTATTTCTCTACAGTGACCAGAACAATTTCTGCTAAATCTTACAGATCATTAAAGGCCTATGTGGTCGGTCACAAAACTCAGGAAACATGACAACATGCATCTCATCTCAACAGTTTTCCTCATCTCATTCTTTTGTAACTTAGTACCCCACTCTCTTATCAGTAAAATTAGATTTTAAATGTACATTAGAAGGGAAAAAATGCCAGATAATTTCCTATTAGCATCTGCTATCTTGGATGTTTAATCTTCATTTGGCTCCATCCTTTCTACCTGAATTCCATTTATTAAAATAGGACACATTGGGGTTTAATCAGTATCCTTAAATTTTCCATAAACACAACATAAATAAACTCCATGTAGTGAGGGAAAGGATTTTTAATACTTACGTGTTGAATGAATGATCATTATTTGGGTAGATGAATGACTGAAGTGATTGTTATATTCAGGTAAATTCATCATGGCTAGGTAGCAAACCAAAAGACTTACAAGAACCTCAAATGAGGCCATGCACAAAACAGGGCTGGCCATGGGCTATGTAATTTCAGGGTCTTTTGTCTTCAACATCAAAATTCACTTTAGAGAACTTAAGTGGTTTTCATGCGTGACTGAAAGTGGAAGGTGAATTTCCAAGCTGCTCTTCCCATTCCCAACCAAAAAAAAAAAAAGACACAAGAGTGTATAAAAAGTTTCCAGGTCTCTGAGGTTTCTCACCCAATGTAAGCGTTGAATGCAGATGAGCAAAGTGAGTGGGCGAGGGAAGTCATTTGTAACAAAAACTCATTATTTACAGATGAGAAATTTATATTGTCAGCGTAATATCTGTGAGGCTAAACAGAGCTGGAGAGTATATAAAAGCAGTGCGCCTTGGTGCAGAAGTGCAGAGCTTAGGACACAGAGCACATCAAAAGTTCCCAAAGAGGGCTTGCTCTCTCTTCACCTGCTCTGTTCTACAGCACGCTACCGGAAGGTAAGATGATTATAAAACTGTAAATCCTGTTTGGGGTACAGTTAAGTATTTTTAAGGGATCAAAGTATTATAAATAAATTAAAATGTTGTTCTTTCATCTTAGACTTTATTACTAATAGCAGACAGAGAGGAACGGAGATGAAAAGGTTATATCAAATGCATTTACGTGTACTTTAATATAGCGAAGTTGCAAAGCGAGTTGGAAAAATAATTCCATGCAAAAATATAAAATAGAAAGAAAACAAAGATTCAAATCAATGCACTTGTTATAATACTTAGCTGTTATGAGAATTGTATTTTAAAATAATTGGTAACATTTTGAAGAATAAATATTTTTCTTGGACTTGATAGATGTGTACACTACTTTGAACAGAAGGCGCCTTTTAAAGTGAGCAGAAATGTGTCCATTAGGGAGCCTATAACAGAAATTGCTTTTTACCAATTAAAATCTCTAGTTTTCCAAAAGAGCAAATTAAATATCATCTTTCAAATATTCAAATTTCAGACATCTATCAGAAAGTCAAAGTCCATGAAATCTACTCTTTGTAAATAAAACATAGCATACTTGGTGCGGAGAACAAGTATCTATTTGGGGGTTTTCTTTGGATGGATCTGAGTGAAGTCATAGATTAATAACTATTTACTATGTATTGAGGACAAATAGTAATAAAATCTAAAATAGCTACCCTCTGGAATAAAATTTTAATTTGTCTTTTTAGATTAAGCTCGTAAAGACAAAACACAAATTTACAAAGATCTTCAATGGAGTAAATGATTAAGTGGTGTATTTTTCCATACATGCTGAAGACCTATTACATAAAATGAGCTAACCAGTTTAAAAAAGGATTTATGTGGACTACAATGTCAACATATTTGGGGATAGAATATAATGTCTTCTTTTTTTAGGTCTAAGATTAATCTTTCTCTAAGACTTCCTACTTATTATTGTTACCATACTTTCCTTTAAATTTAAGTGGAAATTTGTAGTTCTTACAAAACTGTAGCCTCTCTTTAGACTACCTAAAGAGGGGGAAATTTGGAAATTATTTTCTTATTGTATAAGATTTTGATACTAAAATAACATAAATATTTACTTTCTCAGCAATTGTATTCAAACAATTAACTCTATTCTTATTTTTTCCCACAATTCGGTAGACTTTCACAAACAAATAAGTGAGATTTTTAAAGCCAGTTCTTTCTTCAGAGGAAGTCATTTATTGTTGGTAATATTATTAGATACAGAACGCTCACTTCTTTATGTTGTTTATGGTTGTTTTTCTTCCATCGGCTCCTGAAGTGGCAGGATACCTTCTGCTCTAAATCTGCCTCAATGGAACATAATAGGAGATACTGCAAAATGCTTAGGACTTTGGGTGGAATGAGTATTTTTTCAGTCTTGTGAAAGACTGAAAGCTTTTACAAGAAACTTTCCAACAGTGGTATAATTGTAAAAAGAAGTGCTTACTTAAATATTTAAATATTCCTGAAAGCATGGATATAACAATTGAGAGTTATAATCAGAAGTAATCAGAAGACACTACCTAAATATATGGCAAGGTTTCCAAAGTCTGCCAACTGGTGAAACTGAAGCATAGCAAAATGTCAAATGGTAATTTGATGTTGATGAATGAAGAAGGGTGAATATATCATTCCTATTATGTTCCTTTGTCTAATCGTCCATTCAGTCTACAAAAAAACTTAATATTTCAAAGAAAAAAGTTACTGCTGCAGGTATTACAGTGTCTATGTTTTATTGCCAGTGATAGCAAATACAGATAAGATATTAAGGAAAAGATTGATAGTTTAAAAATGATAATATTTGTGAAATCCTTATTCCAAACCAAATGTCATCTGCTAAAAATACTCATTCAAATTATTTGTGGATAAGCATAGTCAAACTTGGATTGAAATGCCCACTTCTCAAAGGAAACACCATTGGGTTTCAAAGTAGCAGAGATCCATAACAAATACTGGACTTGATGTCCCCATTCAGAAAATGGAAGAGCTTGCTCTGTGGGGACACTCTGTCCCACATTCACATTGGTCCCAGTCCCCATCCACACTGCATCATCATGTCCTTAACATACTATGGCTTCACAGGGCATCTGCTTGTGACACAAGGACAAGCAATTAGGTGTATCCTATAACCAAGTCTATGGTGTCATCAGCTGTGAATGACATGTTCTCATCTAAGTCCAATTAGAAAAAAACTTGGGGACTTTTATGACTTTAGAAGTAAGCTCTAATTTTCTTTTAGATAGTAATCTCTTAGTTTTTTAGTTGTGATTGTTCACGTTGCCAGAAGCATTAGTTCTTGTTGCAAATTGCTTGTCTTTAAAATGATTTTTTCCCTTTAATTTAGAACAGGTCAAAGCACCCTAAAATACCTCAAATCTGTTGGCCGCTTTATAATTACAAAGTCTAGACCAAGTTACACTATTTAAAATATAAATGAATAATACATCTGAACCGACAGCTGGTATGCCAAGTTGTAGCCTGAGGCTGCTTTAAGATGGTTGAAATGCAGTATAATGTAAATGCTTGGAAGTGAAGGACTATTAATTGAAAGCCAGACTGATGGTGAGGGGGGTGGCATGATGGATAAGGTGCCATTCAGGCTAACCATATGTAGCATATCATCTACAGTGGGTATTTTAAATGTTGATTGTGGACATTTTAATTTCCAGTCTGGAAATGAGCCTTCTAATTATTAAACAGAAGTGTCCCTACATTAATGAAAAAGCTTAATGGTGGAACACATCTTTTGTGTCCTTTTTTGCCTCCAAAAAATCTGGGGAAAAAACATAATCCACTATTTAAAACTAAGCTGAAAATATAATCAGAATAAAACTGATAACACTAGCTTTTTCTTTCTACTTACGATATTTATCTAGTCAAATCTAACTAATTTAGCCTAACATGTTTAAAAATGCTGGCCTGCCCCCCTTACCCTACCCCCATTCTGTGTTCTGACAGACAGCAGAAATGAAAAGCATTTACTTTGTGGCTGGATTGTTTGTAATGCTGGTACAAGGCAGCTGGCAACGTTCCCTTCAAGACACAGAGGAGAAATCCAGGTATTAAATCGGTAGTCTCGAACTAACGTATCAATATGGTTCGAATAAAGCCTGTGAAAACTATGATTAGTGAATAGGGTCTCAGTAATTCAGAGTAAATGTTCTGCACAATGATCAAATGTTTAAAGTATCCTTGTGATAAAAGCAGACTTTGTTGGAGTGTAGATCAGAGTATGTGTTTTTTTATAATCAAAGGAGAGAGAAATGTTGAAAAACATGTTACATGGGAAATTATAGCTCTTTGAAATCTACAGATGATTCTGTCAATTCATTACTCACACACTGCATAATAGATTATTTCAATTATTCACACCAACCCTTTTCTCTTTTTTCCTCCTTTAAAAAATAACATTATTTCTTCCTAAATGTAAAAGCCATACATGTTCATGATGGAAAGTATGAAAAGTATGCAAAAAATACTAAGTACTCAAAATTCCACTGTCCAAAGAAAGCTGTTCAAAGTAAACAAATTTGGTGTATTACTTCCCTGTGTTTTATGTAAACCATACATAAATATCTCTTGGCTCATTATATGGCTTTGTATCATGCTTGATATCTTAATGTAGTATTATTATACAATTTTATTATATTATTAAAAATATCTATTAAACATATGATATTTAATGATTGCATACTATTTCATCTCATAAATGTACAATATTTGTTTAGCTATTTATTTGGGAAGCTTAAGAGGTCTTTAAATTTCTTCCATGAATAATGTTGCAAACAACATTTTGTATACACACTTTCCTACATTTCTTACCATTTTTTGCACATAGGTTTATAGTTGTAAAAATACTGTATCAAAGGGTCTGAATGAGTTTAAACCTTTTATAATATCTTGCCAACTTGCTTTCCAGAAAGTTCATATACATGCACACTCTCATCAACAGTGTAGAAATACTCCTCATAATATCCTCCTCAGCATTCAATCTTTGCTAATTTCATAGGTAAAAATAGTATCTCATTTCTGAGTATTAATTACATTGACTATTTCCCCATGTATTTACCATGCCAACCAACTGTTGATTAGTGGCATATGGATTATTCATGATACAGTTTCAAATTAGTAAGTGTCCTTTTTCTTGCCTTTCTTTGAACTTTTAATTGTCTTCTTTCCACTATTAGCCACCATATAACTAGATAATTGTGCTGTTTTCATATTAATATATGCAAAACAAAACTGGGAACATAAATCTGCTGCCCAAAGAAATGATTTGGGATTCTTCACTCTTTTAAAATATTCAAGTCACTACTCTCTTCTGTGACTATTAGCATAATCATGGGTAGATTAATTAGTAGAAAAAGATTTGTTTAATCCTATTTCAGAAAAAAAGAGGTCAGTTGAGAAACATGTTACTAGAATTCAGAATAATAGTGTATGCAACTATACTAAAACGATGGGATCTCATGACAAGCTGAGGAAGATCTCTCTAAACTACCTATTGAAATACTCTAGATGTCTGCCTTACTGTTTTATATGGTCTTGTATTTTTGTAGTGAAGATGCTTCTCAAATGAGTCTACTCTTGAAGAGAGATTTATGTTGTACCAATCACTGTTCTTCACAGATCATTCTCAGCTTCCCAGGCAGACCCACTCGGTGATCCTGATCAGATGAATGAGGACAAGCGCCATTCACAGGGCACATTCACCAGTGACTACAGCAAGTATCTGGACTCTAGGCGTGCCCAAGATTTTGTGCAGTGGTTGATGAATACCAAGAGGAACAGGTAAGAGTCTAAACCTGGTTCAAACTTGCACATAAATGTATTAAATAGGTCTAAAATTTCTATTGACATTATAAAGTTCTTATGCTCGTCAAATAGTGCCCATAAGCTCTGATCATTTTGAAGATATTTAGGGTTGTGGATGCTCTCCTTTGTATTATACCTCCAAATGTCTTAACCCGCACCCCTCGAAACCACTCACCCAACCTCCAGTGTGACATAGACTTTAAATTATTTTCCCAATGGTAGTCCTAGCAATATTTACTTGCTTACTCACTTTCCCTTAAAGTGAAAATTTACTTTTGTGGACCTACGAGGTTACCAATCTAATTTCTACCAAAAGATAGAGCAAATGTAACATTCTTTTGTGGGGTTCAAACCCAACATTAAAATTATCCCCCAGCCAAGGGTAAGGAATGGAAACAGATGCATTCTTTTTCTTGTAGAATAAAATCCAAGACATGCATTTAAAATTACAGCCTAGCTGCACAGCATAGAGAGAGAAGGCAGCAAATAAGAACACAAGCCTATCGGAAGGCATACATTTTAATGTTGGATTTTCTTTGACGAGTGTTGGGTTTTTTGCTGCATCTAGGCTACTGGAGGAAATTATCCGCAAGGGTTTCACAGAGATGGTGGAATTTCACAATTTTTTTGGAGGGTGGCCCACAAGGGGAAGGGAGTTATGCATAGAAAGTAGCTGAAGAAATCAAAAAAATCAGGAAAAGGACATAGATTTGTCTGGATAGAATGGAGAAGAGAGAGAGTGAGAGTAAGATAGGGAGAGAGAGAGAGACAGAGAGAGAGAGGGAGAGAGAACAAGCAAGCAGGAGGAATAGGAGAAATAGAGTTGCTAACCTAAGGTTCTTAAAATAGAGGGTACAACCACAGGAAGATGGTTATCATGGTCAGAGCAGACACTGGGAGAGGTCCCTGTTAAGGACTACGTGAAAGGTGAGAAATCACAAATTTATAAAAATGCAAACAACTGCCCTCATTTTCTAGAATCGGAATGCCACAACTTGGTAAATTGATGTAAAGCAATCCTCACACTCAAGCAGTGTTGGCTACGTGTTTAAGATGAGGTAATATGGTGTAATATGTGCCAGGGAGACTGACAGCAGCTGACGGCTCACCTCCACGGTGCTCTGCACATACTTGATGTTGATATGGGGTCATCTTCTTTGCTTTCCTTGTTGCTACCAGGTCACACATTTTCTTTAATCCATTATCAAGTGGTCCTTTTGGTGACAATTCAAGATGGTCCTTTGCTTTCCCTCAAATCAATTAACTAACTCTGACCCCATACTTACTAATAATAAACAGCTGCCTTGCTTGCAAGTCACATAGCAGAGTGGATAGCCTGTATTCATTGAGGCTAACGTCAAAGGTAAGGCAGCTTTAATAACCAATGGCATGCACAAGCAGGGGACTGCAGATGGGTATGCTGGGAAGCGGGGGGGAGCTTTAGCCCACCGATTGTTAGTAGCCCTCTTCCACCAATTTCAATCCAGAACGTTAACGTAGCTTCATGACAAATCCCCTAGCGACTCTCATCCCCTAAGCCCCTTCTACATAGAATCCTGAACCCAAAGTTGCCACTGCTTATAGGTGAGAACCATATTGCCAAAGAGACAGATCTTCAATTTAACTTTCACATTTCTTTCAGGAATAACATTGCCAAACGTCACGATGAATTTGAGAGACATGCTGAAGGGACCTTTACCAGTGATGTAAGTTCTTATTTGGAAGGCCAAGCTGCCAAGGAATTCATTGCTTGGCTGGTGAAAGGCCGAGGAAGGCGAGAGTAAGTCTGTACATTCTTATTTGACATTTTTTGCCTTGATGCAGAAAATTTAAGACTACAGTTATCTATATATGGATCTGGATTACAGAAGCAATTAGTAGTCTTGCAAAGTAAGGAAATAATTCCTATTGATGAAAAACAGTATACAAAAGTTGAGTCCATTTTGTTTTTGGTACTAAGTATTAATAGAGCCAAACAAGTTACATTTTTATCCCCCTTACAGTTGCATTATAATTAGGTATTAAATCTTTGGCCAAACCAGGCCACCTCTGAGAGTAAATAGGGTGTTTTTAATAACCACACCAAGACAAGTTTAAACTAGGACTGTTCCAGGGGAGCTAGAGATAAGGAAAAAGAAGAAACGGTGCTGAAAACTTCCAATGTTTAAAGAAAACATGTAATATTTACAGCTTAACTTTAAATATTTACATATGTGATCAACATATATTTATATGTTAATAAATATTCAGATAAAAATTTGATGAAGACTGAAAGTGACCAAACATAAAATGTTGATAAAATGATATTCAAAGTACAAATAGATAAAAACATCCATACATTTAACTACATATCCAATTTTGTATGGGCCTGTCATATAGATATCTATTAAACAATCAAAGTTGAAAAACAACCAAGACCATTCATTACTTGCTTGGATCTTAACACAACCAAACAGACCCGTGAACCATCTCATTTTCTCCTGATTTTTTTGGAGAGATGAAATATGAGAGACAGAGAATATATGTTCAACTCTGATTTTTAAATTAGATTTAAAACAAGCTTACTGAAATTTAAAGAGATCTCAAGATGAAAGAGAACTAGCATAATGGTTGGTTTTTAAAACATTAATAATTAAACTTATAAAACCAATGGTAACATAGTTTCTTACTCTTGACGATATTTTGTAGTGTTTTAAAGGGATAGCAAAAATTCTGCAATTGAAAACCACTGAAAGAGAAAAATCTAATATAGATGAAGCTTTAACTTCTTAATACTGCATTTTGTAAGGCTGTTCCAGCAATCTCTGGTTTTATAGGATATGTTATATTTTGTTGAACTACAGACAAATTAATAATCTCAACAATAGTTCCTGTATTGTCAATATACTAAAATCTTCAAAACAACCTGGAAGATTGACAGGGGCATGAAATTATGCAGGCTTGGTATTAGATCCCAGCTCTACTACTTTCTCTTTCGGGCAGTCACCGGTCCACGTGGGTTTTTATCAGGTGTTTCATAATATGCCCTTTAAAAACAGAATCCTTTCCTGTTTCCTCAAGACACTTGTGCATGTTACCAGTGGTAGACAATCTATGATCATTTATTTGAAATGTCTAATCAAACGCTAATTTTAACCCTTATTTTCTTAGTTTCCCAGAAGATGTCGCCATTGTTGAAGAACTTGGCCGCAGACATGCTGATGGTTCTTTCTCTGATGAGATGAACACGGTTCTTGATAATCTTGCCACCAGGGACTTTATAAACTGGTTGATTCAGACCAAAATCACTGACAGGTGATAGCTTTTTAGTTAATTCTGAAAACCATCAAACTTTCACAAGTACTGATTGCCATACTGCTACAAGCTATTCCCCATGTAGGGGGAAAGTCTGTAATCTCTCGTTATATAAGAAATAATTATGCATGTTTAAGTCATATAAGAGTACATCGTTATGTTTGTTTTGTATCATTACAGTTTGTATACATTTATTCATTTATTCCAGAGACATTTACTGAGTGTCTATTAGAGTCAAGAAGCTAGAAACACAGATAGAAATGAAACATTGGAAATGTTACATCATTCACATATGGTCGCATTAAAAATTGCTATGCATTCTGAAATTTTAGCACAGTGGTGAAATGCAGCATATACAATATTACATGCTTAATAAGAAGAGTAGTGAGAACTGGACACCAAAAAATACTTATCTTGATGAATTTTGATTTTTTAGTAATTATTAATAATTGTTTGATAGCTTTGATGGGCAGATTTTAGGATAAATAATCTTTAAATGAAAATATTTTAAGAGTCCAAAGGATGGAGAGATTTACTGACAAAGGGATTAATAAACAACTTTTATCAAAATAAATCACTGAAATACTTTCTGGATAAGGTAACCATATCATCTTCTCATTGTAATTGTGTTAAATAATTTTCTTTTTTTAATCTCTAGGAAATAACTATATCACTATTCAAGATCATCTTCACAACATCACCTGCCAGTCACGTGGGATGTTTGAAACGTTAAGTCCTGTAAATTTAAGAGGTATATTCTGAGGCCATATTGCTTTACATGCCCATAAATAAATTTTCTTTTAGTGTTGTGTAGCCAAAAATTGTAAATGGAATAAAGTTTTGTGAAAATAGTGCTAAAATATCAGCTATAAAATATGAAAGTGCTAGATTCTGTTATTTTCTTCTTATTTTGGATGAAGTACCCCAACCTGTTTACATTTAGTGATAAAATTATTTTTCTATGATATAATTTATAAATGTAAATTATTCCAATCATGACATATCTGCATTATAATAATAGGAGAAGAGAAGAACTGGTAGCCACAGTGGTGAAACTGGAAAGATAACTTTCTTCTTGAAACCTTTGTCTTAAAAATAATCAGCTTTCAATGTATCAAAGATACAATTAAATAAAATTTTCAAGCTTCTTTATCATTGTCTGTTTTCTCTTTATGTCCCCCTTTTTCACGCCCCACTCCTTCCAAGCACCCCTGTTTTCTAAGCTGCAGTCCACAAGTCAAATCTGGTGCACAGGCGTGACTTCATGCTTCAAATGGCTGCACAGAACTTTTAACATTTTGAGCCAACATTGAAAAATCAGGATCTTTCATAGAAAACTATTGATTTGTAGCGTCTCCTGAAAAAGTAGGTCATCAGGCAATATTAGACCCAAAAGGCAAGTCTATCCTGTAGCTAAGTAGCAGCTGCCTCTTACTAAAGGATCAGGTGTTCCCGGGCTTCTGTAGGTCTCCAGCACCTGCCCATGCATGCTCCCACACCCCACCTACATAATGGAGACATCAAGGAACTTACCTCTGGCCCACTTTCCTTGCTTACTGCACCTGCAGGCATTTGAGTTTTCCCATCATGCCTTGTACCCTTTTCTCCCTGTCCTGCAATGGCCAATATCTTGGGACAGTCTGACAGTGATTGCCAAGTCTGAGACTTTTCTTTGCTGTATTTAGCAATTGCCAACTCTCTTTCTCTATCTCTATAGTGCTCCCACAGGGTGGACTTACTCACCAATAAGATTCTAACATTTACAAATTACTTCTATACTTTGATCAGCGGTAGTGAATTTGAACTAATACCTGTAATGATCACTCTTATTTGTTTACATAGTGATGAGCTTTTCCTGAAATGGATAGAAATCTTAAGACCAGAATTGTCTAATTAAGGCTACTGCTAGCTGTAGGATCCTGAGCAAGTCATATAAACTCTCTGGAACTAAGTTCCTCATGTGAAAATACAAAGTTAAAATTGTCCAATCACCATCATTTCTTAAAAAAGTCTTTGATTATAACTGATTTTTTGCCTTACAATGAGATTTCAGTAAAAATAGCATCCTGAAGTATTCATCCTAAAATGGTGGTCATGGAGCAGGTCAGGGCAGAAGTTACCACTGTATGTGTCAAAATTATGTCTGTCAGCTTCTCCAGAATCCAAAACATTGTATCTTCCTCCAAAACACCTCAATGAGGGAGGCTCACAGGCTACAAAAGCATATTCACACATAGGGTTTTTGTTTGTTCATTTTCTTATTTTTTAGGTAGAAGATGGCTACGTTGATTGTTAAAGTATTCAATTGGTAAGATCAAAGTATAGTATTTTTCACAGTTCTCAATGAAGGAGCTCAAGGCAACTTTCAGATATTCACTATGTTTTATTTTATGCAAAGTGTTATATTTACCACCCCTATACCAATTATCCACAGGTGACCTAAAATGTCCCATTTATAACTAAAATTTGATTTGGAAACTGAATATATACCTCTGTGTGTGTGTATGCATGCATGCATGTGTGTATGTGTGTGTTTTCATGAAACCAAAGTCAAAATCTTGAGAACACCTCAGGATACACGCAGTGAGGCATCATCCTTCAGAAACGGATGCACTCATACAAAGGAGAGGAGGTAGTCCACAAAGAAAACTGGCACGTAGTGGAGGTAAATGGAAGGGAGAGCATAAGACAGTGAGTGTGAGTCAAGCCCAAAAGAGTGCCAAGGGTCAAAAATAGAAAAGATAAGTCTGTCCTGAAGTTCAAGAGTCAAACAAAGGGATGTCATTGAAAAAGGAAGCTAAGGAAGTGAGTGAGGAGTCATTCAAGTGTAGAAATTAAATGAAATATATCAGTTAGGTGTTATGTTTGACTGTATGTAATATAAATCCAACCACAGAGACTAAACTGATAAAAAGGTTATATGTTTCGCAAAATCAGAAGCCCAGAGGCAAGAAGATCAAAGGTAAACATGTCAGGGTAGCTTGTGGTCTTTTTCTTTCTGCTCTGCTATCTCTAACAAATGGCTTTCCTCCCATGGTAACTCCAGATTGAAATGTGGCTGCTCCATCTTCAGCTCTTATCTACTTTCCAGGGAAGACACAAAAGGAAAAGGAGAAGGAGAAGAAGGAGAAAGAGGAAGAAGATAAAGACAAAAACGAGAAGAAAGGTAGGCAAGGAGAATTGATAATCAGGATGGTGATGTACCAATTTAGAGAAAGCAAAACATTCCCAAAAAATACCCAACAGATTTTCAATTATGTCTTGTTGGCCAAAAATGTGTCCCATGACCCATCCTGGCTACAAGGGAGGCTGGGAAATGTCTCTCAGCTGGATATATTGGATCCCATAGAAAATTCAGGATTCTACTGTAAGAACAAGGGAAAGAATAAATATTATGCAGACAATTAAAATTAAAGGGTATATTTCCACAGCCAGAGTTGAAATACCCAGGGCTCACTTTACTGTCATGTTTGTAGTGTGGGGATGTGTTGGCCTGATTTAAGTTCAAGCAGGTTTCCAGAACCCTGGACTCCCTCAGAATGGAATAAAAGTAAAGCATCCAACAAAGAATTATTGAAGAGGCGGGGTGTGGTGGCTCACACCTATAATCCCAGCACTTTAGGAGGTCAAGGTGGGTGGATCATTTGAAGTCAGGAGTTCAAGAACAGCCTGGCCAACATGGTGAAACACTGTCTCTACTGATAATACAAAAATTGGCTGGGCGTGATGGTGGGCACCTGTAATCCCAGCTACTCAGAAGGCCGAGGCGGGGGCATCGCTTGAACCTGGGAGGTGGAGGTTGCAGTGAGCTGAGATCACCCCACTGAACTCCTCCAGCCTGGGCCACAGGAGAGAAACTCTGTCTCAAAAAACAAAACAAAACAAATTATTGAAGAATATTCAGCATAAAACTTTTACAGCATTTTATATCCTTAATTATAGACAGAGATGAAATAATGAGCACGAAGGAATAAAGGAATCAAGTTGAATGAACATATAATATTTTGTTAATAGAAAATGAGGAGGTAGATACATTCAAAAATATTCAAAATATATTTTTGAATATAAAATGTCATAGGATTCTTGCTGGAGATGTCCTCAAAGTATTTCCATGTGAGTTTAATATGAGACCACAGCCTTGATCCTCAAAGAGTGGACTACACAGCAGGTCAGATACATCAATATCCACAGGGAAACAGTTACAAAATGCAGAATGTCTGGACCCATCCTAGAGGCCCCATATCAGAAACGACATTTGAATAAGATCCCCAGTTGAATCATATATGCATTGAGGTTGGACATATTCTGGACAGAATAGCCTCTCAACCTCCCCAGTGTTAACATTTTTGCTACATAGTTTTTGTGCTGTGGGGTGACCTGCTCATTGCAGGCCGTTGGTCGGCATCCTTGGATTATTTCTCATAATCACATGAAAAAAATATTATTTGATAAGTCAAATTGGGAATACTCAAGAGTTTTAAATTAAATTGCAATTATTATCTTTCTGCTGAGACTGAGTATACAGTATTTGCTGTTTTGTCATGCTTTTACTTTCTCTATTGCAAATCTTGCAAGTTTTTTGCTTTTATGTTCTAGAATCTGAGTGTTTTATTCTTTTGATTGCATTGTT
>NW_016809923.1:2269898-2272251 GCF_001698545.2 Rhinopithecus bieti
AAAAAAAAAAAAAAAAAAAACAAAAAATTAGCCGGGCGAGGTGGCGGGTGCCTGTAGTCCCAGGTACTCAGGAAGCTGAGGCAGAATGGCATGAACCCGGTAGGCGGAGCTTGCAGTGAGCCGAGATCGCGCCACTGCACTCCAGCCTGGGCGACAGAGCGAGACTCCGTCTCAAAAAAAAAAAAAAAAAAATTGATACCAGTGGAAAGTGAAAAGTAAACCAATTTGCATAGAAGAAATGGAGAAAAGTACCAAAGAGCTATCTCATAAATAGGCACTAATTCCAGATGGTTTTCCATGTAACCTCTACCGAACTCTAAAAGAATGGATAATTATTCTATATAAATTGTTCCAGAGGCCAGAACAAAAAAAGTCCTAACTCTTTTTATAAAATGAGTATAACATTGATGCCTAAACTTGATAAAGAAAATGGATTAATTTCACTTACGAATATTGATTTTAAATCTTTTAAAATTCAGAAAAAAGAATTTAATAGCATATTAAAATTTTTAATAATCCACTGTAACCAAATGTAATGTATTCTAAAATTGTCAAGGATGTCTCAATATTAGAAAATCTATTAATGTAATCTATCATATTAAGAGATCTAAACAGAAACCTTTTATCATGAACTTCACACGTACTGCATAGACCTCTGACAAAAATCAACACCTATTCCTCATTAAAGCGTCAGTAAATGGAATTAATGCATTATATACTTATGTCAAATCTGCATAAGGCACCAGACTAAATGGTGTCAAGAATGTAGAATAACTGGAAGTCTCATATACTCCTGGTGATGGTATAAAATTAGACAACTGCTTAGGAAAATTGACAATTTCTTATACAGTTAAACATACACGTATCCTGTATATATAAACTAATAGAAATATATAAACATCCTAAAATGCCATCTGTAAGATAGATACTAGTTGAATAAATCAAGTTACATCAACAAAATTGAGGAATACATAGTCATTAAATGATTTGAATAAGAATGTTCTCAGTGGCCTTCATAACAGCCAAAAAATTAGAAACAACCCAAATGTCCATCAATAGAAGAACGGGTAGAAAAGATTGTACATATAAAGTTTAAGAACAGGACAGACTAAGCAATGGTGGTAGAATAGTTTAATGGTTGCCTCTGGGAGAAGGAAGTGTGGAACTAAGTAGAAATGAGAATAAAAGAGTTTTCTGGAGTGATGGAAACATTCTATTTCTTGATTGGGGTGTGGATAACCTGGGCAACCCCATATATTTATCAAAAGGCAACAAAATTAATGCTTAAGACCTGTGCATTTCACAATAGATAACTAAATTATGCCTTAATAAATAAATTTAAATACGCAAACCCTATATAAATAAAATGAAATAAAACTACAATGAGATAGTATTTCTAATTCGAAAACCTAACAATACTTTCTGTTGATAAGTCTGTGAGTACACAGAGCCTTCCAAACAGTGAAGACTAACATGCAAAATGTAATAATTGCTCAGGGAGGGGAATTTGACAGTGTCTGCCAAAACTACCCAGCAGCCTCAGTTCTAGAAATTCACCCTAAGGATGCACATCCAAACATTCAAAACTACATATACACAAGGTTATTCTTTGTGGGTATTGATCATTCATTGTGAAAACTGAGAAACCATCAAAATCGCCATCCATAGGATACTAATTGAATGAATCAAGATATGTTCACAATATGGGGAACTATGTAACCATTAAAAAAAAAAGGATGAGTATCAGTTCATAAAGATAGGTATGGTTTTACCAGTGTTATTGATACACTAATTCTGAAACTCCTCCTTCATGTGTGGTGAATGAGAGAACAAATGAGTAAATATATTGAGTTTGTTAGGAAGGGAGAAGGGAGAAACATACATGGAATAAAAAAGATGAGAGTAAGTGCTATGTGGATTTGAATTGTTGATATTAATATAAATTTATATTCATGAATATATCTGTATTTGTATACATACATATACATGAATATATGTCTGTAGATGTGTGTGTATGAATAAATATGTAAGTGCGTATGTACATATGTGTATACACACATACACACGAATACACACACACTAATTCTGGTTTCAAAACCCTCTAAAAAATTGAAGGCTCCTTAAAGAAATGCTTCAATCCTCCAAGATGTATAAAATGCAAGGTGAGTTTGGAATATCTTATGGTGCCAGAAAACATGGAAGTGCTCAAAAAGACAATGGAAGAAGAGGTATTAATGTGACAATGTTACTAATTGGTGTACCTGGAATGTGAATAGCATATAAATGTTCATTATACTATTCTTTCAACTTTTCTTCAGGTTTAATTTTTTTTTTTTTTTTTTTTTCTTTTTTT
>NW_016809924.1:0-2556 GCF_001698545.2 Rhinopithecus bieti
AGCTCATTGAGGGCAATGGTGAAAAAGGAAATATCTTCAGATAAAAACTGGAAGAAGCCTTCTGGGAAAATGCACTTCGATGCATGAATGCAACTCACAGAGCTACACGTTTCTCTTCAGCTATCAGTTTGCTAACACAGTTTTCTTGAAATCTCCAATGGGATACTTCTTAGCGCAATGAAGCTTACGGTGACAAAGGAAATATCCTCAGATGAAAACTAGAAAGAAACTTTCTTAGAAACTTCTTGGTGATGTGCGAATTCATCTCACAGAGTTATACTTATGTGTCCTGGAACAGTCCATTAACATTGTCTTTGAGGAACCTGAGAAGGGCTATTTACATTGCATTGAGGCCTACGCTGATAAAGGATATATCATCAGTTCAAAACGGAAAGAAAATTTCTGGGAAACTTCTTTGTGATCTGTAAGTTCATCTCACAGAGTTCCAACCTAGTCCTCATCAAGCAGTTTCCTAACAGTCTTTTCATGGAATCTGCAAAGTGATATTTCGGAGCCCATTGGGGCTCATGGTGAAAAATGAAATATCTTCAGATAATAACCAGAGAGAAGCTTTTTGAGAGATTGCTTTCTGATGTGTGCTTCAACACACAGACTTCCACCCTTCCCTTCTTGGAACAGTTTGCTAACACTGATGTCGTGGATTCTGCAAAGTGATATTTGAGAGGTCTTTTAGGGCTATGGTGAAAAGGAAATCTCTTCAGATAAAAAGTGGGAAGAAGCCTTCTGGGAAAATGCACTTCGATGTATGATTGCAAATCTCAAAGTTACACGTTTCTCTTCAGTGGTCAGTTTGCTAACACAGTTTTCTTGAAATCTGCAATGGGATACTTCTCAGCGCAATGAAGCTTACGGTGACAAAGGATATATCCTCAGATGAAAACTAGAAAGAAGCTTTCTTAGAAACTTCTTGGTGATATGTGAATTCATATCACAGTGTTACACTTATATTTCCCGGAACAGTCCATTAACACTGTCTTTGAGGAACCTGAGAAGGCCTAATTTCCATCGCATTGAGGACTACGCTGATAAAGGAAATACTATCAGCTTAAAACGTGAAAGAAGCTTTCTAAGAAACTTCTTTGTGATCTGTGAATTCATCTCAGTGAGTTACAACTTAGTCCCAATGGAGCCGGTTGCTAACACTCTATTCGAGGAATCTGCAAAGTCATATTTGGGAGCCCATTGGGGCCTATTGTGGAAAAGGAAATATCCTCAGAGAATAACTAGAGAGAAGCTTTCTGAGAGATTGCTTTTTGATGTGACTTCACCACACAGAGATCCACCCTTCCCTTCTTGGAACACTTTGCTAACACTGTTGTCGTGGATTCTGCAAGGTGATATTTGGAAGCTCATTGAGGGCTATGGTGAAAAAGGAAATATCTTCAGATAAAAACTGGAAAGAAGCATTCTGGGAAAATGCACTTCGATGTATGAATGCAACTCACAGAGGTCCACGTTTCTCTTCAATGATCAGTTTGCTATCACAGTTTTCTTGAAATCTGCAATGGGATACTTCTTAGCGCAAGGAAGCTAATGGTGTCAAAGGAAATATCCTCAGAAGAAAACTAGAAGGAAGCTTTCGTAGAAACTTCTTGCTGATGTGCGAATTCATCTCACAGAGTTACACTTATGTTTCCTGGAACAATCCATTAACACTGTCCTTGAGGAACCTGAGATGGGCTACTCTCCATTGCATGGAGGCCTATGCTGATAAAGGAAATATCATCAGTGCAAAACGTGAAAGAAGCTTTCTGAGAAACTACTTTGTGGTCTGTGAATTTATCTCACAGAATTCCAACTGAGTCCTCATGAAGACGTTTGTTAACAATCTTTTCGTGGAATATGAAAATTGATATTTGGGAGCCCATTGGGGCCCATTGTGAAAAAGGAAATGACCTCACATAATAACAAGAGAGAAGCTTTCTGGGAGATTGCTTTCTGATGTGTGACTTCATCACACAGAGTTCCACCCATCCCTTCCTGGAACACTTTACTAACACCGTGGTCGTGAATCCTTCAAAGTGATATTTGGGAGCACATTGAGGGTTATGGTGAAAAAGGAAACATCTTCAGATAAAAACTGGAAAGAAGCCTTCTGGGAAAATGCACTTCGATGTATGAATGCAACTCACCGAGTTACATGTTTCTCCTCAGTGATCAGTTTGCTAACACAGTTTTCTTGAAATCTGCAGTGGGATATTTCTTAGGGCAATGAAGCTTACGGTGACAAAGGAAATATCCTCACATGATAACAAGAAAGAAGATTTCGTATAAACATCTTGGTGATGTGTGAGTTCATCTCACAGAGTTACACTTATGTTTCCTGGAACAGTCCATTAACACTGTCTTTGAGGAACCTGAGTAGGGCTGCTGTCCATCGCATTGAGGCCTACGCTGATAAAGGAAATATCATCAGTTCAAAACGTGAAAGAAGCTTTCTGAGAAACTTCTTTGTGATCTGTGAATTCATCTCACCGAGTTACAACTTAGTCCTGATGAAGCAGTTTGCTAACACTTTTTTTCATGGAATCTGCA
>NW_016809925.1:0-1066 GCF_001698545.2 Rhinopithecus bieti
AAATCTAGAGGAAATAGATAAATTCCTGAAAACTACAATCCTCTAAGATTGAAGCAAGAAAAAATTAAATCCCTGAACACATTTATCATGAGTACTGAAATTCAATCAGTAATAAAAAAACCTACCAACCAGGAAATGTCCAGGACCAGACAAATTCAAAGCCAAATTCTACCACGTGTATAAAGAAGAGCTGATACTATTCGTAGTAAAATTACTGCAAAAAATTGAGGAAGAAGCAGTCATCTGTAACTCATTCTATGAAGCCATCATCATCCTGATACCAAAATGTGGCAGAGACACACATACACATACACAAACTTCAGGTCAATATCCTTGATGAACATAGAAGCAAACATTCTCAGCAGAATACTAGCAAACCAAACCCAGCAGCATATCAAAATGCTAATTCAACACAATCAAGTAGGTTTTATCCCTGGGATGCAAGGTTGCTTCAACGTGCATATCAATAAATGTAATTCACTACATTGAGAAAACTAGAAACAAAAATGATATGATTATATCAATAGATGCAGAAAAGGCTTTCAATAAAATTTAACATTGCTTTATGTTAAAAGTCCTCAAAAAAAGAGGTATTGGAGGAATTTATGTCAAAATAGTAAGAGACATCTATGACAAACCCACAGTCAATATTATACTGAATGGAAAAATGCTGCAAGCACTGCCCTTGAGAACTGGAACAAGAAAAAGAATGACCATCCTCACTACTCCTGTTTTTCTTAGAAATGGAATGTATAGCCAGAGAAATCAAAAAAAAGAAAGAAATAAAATGTGTCTAACTAGGAAGAGAGGAAGTCAAACTATCTCTGTTTGCAGACAACATAATTCTATACTTAGAAAACCCGAGTGTCTGCCCAAAGATTCCTTCATCTGATAAGCAACCTCAAAACAATTTCAGGATATGAAATCAATGTACAGAAATGACTGACTTTTCGGCCAGGTGCGGTGGCTCACGCCTGTAATCCCAGCACTTTGGGAGGCCGAGACGGGCAGATTACGAGGTCAGGAGAGTGAGACCATCCTGTCTAACATAATGAAACTCTGTCTC
>NW_016809927.1:0-892 GCF_001698545.2 Rhinopithecus bieti
TTCCACAAAACAGTTTTACCCAACTGCTCCAAAAAAAGAATCGTGCTTCTCTGTGAGATGCATTCACACATCACAAGGAAGTTTCTCAGAAAGCTGCTTTCCAGTTTTTATCTGAGGATATTTCCTTTCTCGCCATGGGCTTCCATGTGATCCAAATTATCCCTTCTCTATTCCCCAAAAACAGAGCTAGTAAACTGCTCCATGAAAAGAATGGTGTAACTCTGTGAGATGAATTCACAAATTAGAAAACAGTTTGTCAGAAAGCTTATTTCTAGTTTTTGTCTGAGGATATTTCCTTTGTCACCAAAACCTTCATTGTGCTCTGATATATTCCATTGCAGATTCCAGGAAAATAGTGTTAGCAAACTGCTCAATGAAAAGAACAGTGTAACTCTGTGACATAAATTGACACATCACAAATCAGATTCTCAGAAAGCTTCTTTTCCGTTTTTGTCTGAGGATATTACCTTTTTTACCATAGGCTTCAGTGTGTTCTCAAATATCCTATTGCAGATTCCACGAAAACAGTGTTAGCAAACTGATCAAAGAAAAGAACAGTGTAACTCTGTGAGATTTATTCATATATCCAAAGAAGTTTCTCATAATGCTTCTTTCTAGTTTTTGTCTGAGGATATTTCATTTGTCACGATGAGCTTCAAAGCGATCCAAAATATCCCTTCTCATACTCCCCAAAAACAGTACTAACAAACTGCTCTATGGAAAATGTGCAATTCTGTGAAATGAATTAACATATCACAAAGGACTTTCTCAGAAAGCTTCTTTGTAGTTTTCATGTTAGGATATTTCCTTTTTCACCATAAGCTTCAATGTGCTCCAAAATATCCCATTGTGGATTCCAAGAAAACAGGGCTAACAAACTGCTAACTGAATA
>NW_016809928.1:0-1048 GCF_001698545.2 Rhinopithecus bieti
ACCGCACACGCGTGGTCCACGCGCACACTTACACCGCTGAGACCGCACACGCGTGGTCCGCACACACTCACACCGCTGAGACCGCACACACGTGGTCCACGCACACACACCGCTGACACCGCACATGCGTGGTCCGTGCACACACACCACTGACAGCAGGCGCCCCACGCGGTGTCACGTCTGCTTTTCCTGGTGTGATACTGGCGAGTGCAGTCTGTCTGCAGACCCCCTGCCATAGCCCCTTTCCCTTGGAAACAGGGCTGAGTCGCAGCTCTCCTGCCTGCAGGCTTGGGGAGGTGGTGGGGAGGGAAGGACCAGCCCAGACGGGGGCACACCCAGCGGCCACAGCCCTGCAGCAAACCCACCGGCCTCCAGGTCACACATGGGCTCTGCAGTGCCCATCTGGGAGCCCCCGGCGAGAGGGCGATGTGAGCCTGACCCCCACAGAGGCCGAGGCGGCTGAGGACAGGAGGGGCCCGGCTGCAGGAGGCCGGGGTGGTGGGTGCCGGCAGGGCCTGGGCAAGCCTGGGCAGACACAGGGAGGGGGTCCAATCCGCCTGCCCTGGTAAACCTGGAAGTTGCGCTCACGAGAAAGCCTTTTATTCCCTGAAAGTGAGTGGCGACTTCCGGCGTCCTGTTAGCAGCAGCCTCAGGCCTAAGCCGTCTCTAACCCTCCCACAGGCATCGACTACAAGACGACCACCATCCTGCTGGATGGGCGGCGGGTGAAGCTGCAGCTCTGGTGAGTCTGGAGGACGTGCGAGTGCCCCGCACTCCCAGGGAGTGACCCCCCTGGTTGACCCAGGGCCCCGGGGAGCGCCCTCCCCCCACCACCATCAGCACAGCCTCTGGGGAGCACCCTACCCCCACCACCATTGGCACAGCCCCGGGGAGCACCCCACCCTACCACCATCGGCACAGCCCAGGGAGCACCCCACCCCACCACCATCGGCACAGCCCCAGGGAGCACCCCACCCTACCACCATCAGCACAGCCCCCGGGGAGCACCCTACCCCACCACCATCAGCACAGCCCCCGGGGAGCACCC
>NW_016809929.1:0-1055 GCF_001698545.2 Rhinopithecus bieti
AAAAAAAAAGATATAATTCTGATTTTAAAATCACAATTCCAATGAGAACAAATTAGGGACAGAAGGATTAGTCATCATAGCTACTAGATAAATTCTGAAAAACTTTTTAGGAGAGAATCCAAGCACAGACTGACCTCATATTTTTTTAAAAGATAAATTTGAGAGGGTGGAGGTGAAATAGAGTCAGAGAAAAATCCAATAAAGTCCAAAAAGTTCCAAAGGAAAATAATAAGATTTTAAAAGCATTGCCTAGAAGTTGATGTCAGTCTCATACATGACAGAGAAAAGGCAGAGCCATTAAAACTGAATTTCATTTTCAGCACTTTTAGCAAAGATTAATAAATAAAGAAAATGGAAGGTACAGAGATAAATTTAAAATGCCTGAGAGGAAGACATAGTAACAGCTGATCGGTTTTAATTCAAGTAGTTTCCTAGAATGCTCATAATAATTGTAATAGTAATAATATTAAACACATTGGGTTTGGTATCTGCCAGGCACTTTTCTAAGGGTTTTACATGTTTGATATTTATTACAACCCCATGAGATAGGTTTTTTGTATTATCACCAGTTACATGAAGAATTAAAGTACAGAGAAGTTAAAACAACCACAATTTACTCACAAAGTCATGGAATTTGAATGTGTCACAGCTGAGATAGTGTAGGGCTGTAAGTACTACAAACAGAAAATTGAATTTCCCACCTTTTGTTTATTTTGAATGGGATAAAAAACTTTTCTCCAGCAGACTTTTCCCGAATCAGGTCTTCTTGGCACTTGACAAAGATGATAAGACCACCATAGATTGCCTTGTATCAAGCATGAAATTCCTTAGAGCAGAAGATGGTTTTAACTGAATGGGCTCATGCCCAGCATCCTCAGGAACAGGTGCCCTCTTAAAGAAGGTGAACAGGATCCTGGGTAGGCAGTGAGGAAGAAGGAAGACAGTCTCCAACAAAATGTCCTTGCTATTTTTAACAGTGAGCATTAAATTTAGTTTTCTGGAATTTAATAGAAGGAAAGAATACAAATAAAGCTGAAGGATTTGATAATTTCAGA
>NW_016809930.1:0-4413 GCF_001698545.2 Rhinopithecus bieti
TACATATATATATATATAATCATTCTTATTACTAAACAAATTTCTGTTTTCAGAGTAATGAGTGAGGTAATGTCTAGAAAGATCCCTGATTTCCTTGCTAAAAAAAGCAATGCTACAGGGATAGAAGTTATCATTATTCCGGCAGTATTGGTGTACAGTTTAAGAATAAAGAATACATCTATCTTTATTCAAGCAGTGTGGCCTACTCAAGGGAACTATTTTTTAACATATTGTATTTCTTGTTTGATTAGGTAGCAAGCAATGTTTTCTCACAATGCTTGTCCCTTGCTCACATCCTTCATTCAACCCCCCAAGAGACAGCCCTGTGTGTTTATTTAGTCAGTGAGTTGGTAATTTTGCACCCCCTTTTATTTTCTTAACTTTTTTATTTGTTTGTTGTGTTTTGTTTTGCTCTGCCCAGTCTTCTTTTGTTTTGGAAACTGTGTTTTTGGGAACAGTTAGGGCTGTCAATCACATGGTCTCATCAGTTCTGCTAAAGGAGAACTTACAATTCAGGTTGGCCAATAAGAGTATTGTATTTCCCTTCAAATAACAGTAATTAGTCCAAGGATGGGTATGTGATCCAGGTGGTGCCAGAATTTTTCAAGGATTGATAGGGATGATTGTGGAGAGACAGTAATCTACTCACATGAGTTCCTGAACTACAAAGATTATGTAAGCCTAGTGTTGTCAGGAGTCACCTTCTCCATGATGTAGACACAGCCAGCCTACAAAACAAAACCAATGCCAAACACCCACCATAATTAACAGATGGATATATGTAGGCAATGATTTCATGTAAACACCTGGTTCTATGCTACCAGCTTTTAGACTTTTTAAATGAGCCAATACATTTATACTTTCTTTCTTTCTGGCCTAAGCTAGTTTAAATTAGGATTCTGTCACTTCCAACCAAGAGTCCTGGCTAACTAAATTAATTGTCGTATATGAATTTATCATTTTAGAAACAACTTTCACCATCCATATATCACCTCACTACGCTCCTTCCAAACTCCCTGACATATTCATTCAATGTGGTATGGTTGCTAGGAGCAAAGGCTTGAAAGTCAGACTGAACTGGGTTCTACTATCAGCTCAGCCATGTGCAAGTTGTATGATTTTGAGCAAACCCATGACTTCTTGAAGCCTGTTTTTTTGTTTTGTTTTGCTTTTTTCTGGGACAGAGTTTCACTCTTGTTGCCCAGGCTGGAGTGCAATAGAGCGATCTTGGCTCACTGCAACCTCCACCTTCTGGGTTCAAGCAATTCTCCAGCCTCAGCCTCCTGAGTAGCTGGGATTACAGGCACCTGCCACTACGCCCGGCTAATTTTTTTATTTTTAGTAGAGATGGGGTTTTGCCATGTTGGCCAGGTTGGTCTCGAATTCCTGGCCTCAGGTGATCTGCCCATCCAGGCCACCCAACATGCTGGGATTACAGGTGTGAGTCACTGTGCCAGGCGCTATACTGTGCATCTTCTATATTTTTAAGTGATTTGTGTAAAGTGTTCAGCTCAATCCCTAATGGATTTTAGGATCTAATTGAATGTTAGTAATTTTACCACCTCTTCTACAGGCTATCCTGGGCACAAAGAATGTAAAAGAAGGACTTGGCCAACATGTATGTCCAAGGATAATTTTATATTTAATTCCTCAAATTATATCAGAGTTAACTTTACAGAGGACAGGATTCTCCCTTTAGAAACTTCATGACATTCTGTCTTTGACATCTCAGTATACCTCAATCAAGAACATGCAGGTCAGAGCCATATCCTATGCTCCAACTGCTCCCAGGAGTTAAGGTAGTCACTGACTCATCTGGGGAGTTAAGTTAAATAGAAACTTCTTCGAGAAATTCTTCCATCATTCCCTTGGCAACTGCAGACCCAACAAGGGGAAGGAGCCCCAAGCAGCAACCAAACTGGCTGGAAATACTGAAGGGTTTATATTGCAGCACCCGTTTTGTGCAAAAAAAAAAAAAAAAAAACCAAAAAATAAAGACATCCTCTCAAATTAGTATTCAACTCCGATATGGTTTGGTTCTGTGTCCCCACACAAATCTTACCTTGAATTGTAATAATCCCCACGTGTGGAAGGAGAGACCTGGTGAGAGGTTATTCGATCATGGAGGCAGGTTTCCCCCTTGCCGTTCTCATGATAGTGCATGAGTTCCCACGAGATCTAGTGGTTTGGTAAGTTTATGGTGCTTCCCCCTTCTCTCTCTCCTGCTGCCTTTTAAAGAAGGTATTTGCTTCTCCTTTGCCTTCTGCCATGATTGTGAGTTTCCTGAGGTCTCCCCAGCCATGCAGAACTGTGAGTCAATTAAACCTCTTTTCTTTATAAATTATCTAGTCTCAGGTAGTATCTTTATAACAGTGTGAAATGGACTAATAGACACATTTTCATGAATATAATCTTAATGTTATTGTTCTTGTTTGTTCTGACTGATTCATGTAAGGTTCGCATGACCCTATTTTACATTCTAAGTTAACTGTGAAAGTTCATCACAGTGGGTATCAGTGTTAATTAGACAATCCAACTGAAACACAACTATTCCAGCTAAGACAACTCTAACCTCTCTAGCCATCTTGGACTATTTTATTTTATATTCCTCAATATGACTAAAGTCCTGCCTCCATTCCCCAACATCTCACTGGCAGACTAGGTGTCTGGTAGGGGTCTATTTCCTGAATCATAGATGGTGCCTTCTCCATGTGTCCTCACATGGTGGAAGGGGCTAGCTAGCTCTCTATGGTCTTTAAGAAGGGCATGACTCTTAATCGTGAGGCATATGTCCTTACAGTATAATCATCGCCAAAAGGCCTTACCTCCTAATACTGTCACCTTGAGGATTAGGATTTCAGCATATGAATTTTGAAGGGGACAGACACTGAGACCATAGCAAGTGAGACACAAACAGATTCCAAAAGCCAGAGAAAAGATAGAAGGTTGATTCTTCCTCAAGGCTTGTATTAGTCTGTTCCCACACTGCTATGAAGAAAAACCTGAGATTGGGTAATTTATAAAGGAAAGAGATTTAATTGACTCACACTTCTGCAGGGCTGGGAAAGCCTCAGGTAACTTACAATCATGGCGAAAGGGGAAGCAAATACGTCCTTCTTCACAGGGCGGCAGGAGCGACAAGTGAGAAGCAAACGGGGAAAAGCCCTTTATAAAACCATTGGATCTCATGAGAACTCACTATCACGAGAACTGCATGGGGAAAACCACCCCCATGATTCAATTATCTCCACCTGGTCCCACCCTTGACATGTGGGGATTATTACCATTCAAGGTGAGATTTGGGTAGGCACACAGAACCAAACCATATCAGGGCTGAATACTAATTTGAGGGGATGTCTTTGTTTTCTGGTTTCATTTTTGCACAAAACGGTTCTTCAGTATAAACCCCTCAGTATTTCCAGCCAGTCTGGCTGCAAGTGGGGATCACAATTTGAGATGAGATTTGGGTGAGGACACAGAGCCAAACCCTGTCAGTGTGTTTCTGAATGTAAATTTGTTTTTTTGTTTTGTTTTGTTTTGGCGGAGTCTCGCTCTTGTTGCCCAGGCTGGAGTGCCGTGATGCGATCTCGGCTCCCCACAACCTCCGCCTCCCAGGTTCAAGCAATTCTCCTGCTTCAGCCTCCTGAGTAGCTCGGATTACAGGCGCCCACCACCACGCCCAGCTAAGTTTTGTATTTTTTAGTAGAGACAGAGTTTCACCATGTTGGCCAGGCTGGTCTCAAACTCCTAACCTCAGGTGATCCACCCACCTCGGCCTCCCAAAGTGCTGGGGTTACAGATGTGAGCCACTACTCCCGGCCAAATTTAAAATCTTTAAAAATAATTTTGAAAGTAGCAAGAGAATGCATGGTCATTTATGTTGGGGAAACCAGACCCACACCACCCTGCGGGTACCCTGAGTCCGGGGGAGGAGACAAAGGAGTTAGAAAGAGACAGAATAAGCATTTAAAAGGCAGGTCCAGGGGATTGAAGCATTGCTAGTGGCCCAGAGCTCTCGGGCTCCACCCGCATTTATTGGTTTACAAGCTCTTTGTTCTTGGGGCAGATGGGAGGGGTAGGAAAGGATGAGGAAAAGGATTAATCAGTGAAGGAGAACTCATGAGTTGTTTGATAAGATGTATAGCAGTGGCGGTTTCTGTGAATTTCCTCAAGCAAAGGCATGTGTCTAAACTACTTAAGATCTTTAACTTGGGCCGGGCGCGGTGGCTCAAGCCTGTAATCCCAGCATTTTGGGAGGCCGAGGTGGGCGGATCACAAGGTCAGGAGATCGAGACCATCCTGGCTAACACGGTGAAACCCCGTCTCTACTAAAAAGTACAAAAAACTAGCCGGGCGAGGTGGCGGGCGCCTGTAGTCCCAGCTACTCGGGAGGCTGAGGCAGGAGAATGGCGT
>NW_016809930.1:4576-7727 GCF_001698545.2 Rhinopithecus bieti
AAAAAAAAAAAAAAAAAAAAAAAAAAAGATCTTTAACTTATTGGGACTGAAACGGGTGGGAGCGAGTTTCAGGAGGAGCCAATATGTTTGATTATACTCCACTGCTTCAAGGGAGTGTTATCTCCCTGAGCAACCTGTGGAATGCCGCTGAGCAGTTATGCTCTCTGGGCATAAAGACATGAAGGCAATAAGGAGACTTTTCTCCTCAGAGGCCACCCATGGCTTCCCATGGGTGTCTCACACAGGGGAGACCAAACCAACTGGCATCCCAGAAACTCTCTTTCCCACAGTTTATACTGGCAAATGAGAAATTATACATAAGTGCTTAGAATAATGCCTGACACAAACTAATGCTATATGTATGTATGTTTGGTCTCCTTTCCTTCCTTCCTTCCTTCCTTCTTTTCTTTTCTCTTTCCTTTTGTTTTCTTTCTTTCTTCTTTTTCTTTCTTTCTTTCTCTTTCTCTCTTCTTTCTTTCTTCCTCTCTTTATTCTTTCTTTCTTTCTTTCTCTCTCTCTCTCTCTCTCTCTCTCCTTTTTTTAGACAAGGACTCGCTCTGTTGCTCTGGCTGGAGTGCAATGGCATGGTCTCAGCTCACTGCAAGTTTCACCTTCTGGGCTCAAGTGATCCTCCCACCTCAGCCTCCCAAGTAGCTACTTGTAGTAGTGCCAAGTACTACAGGCATGAACCATCATGCCCAGCTCCTTTTTGTCATGTTCAGCAGGCTG
Organism: Rhinopithecus bieti; assembly: GCF_001698545.2. NCBI lineage: Eukaryota > Metazoa > Chordata > Mammalia > Primates > Cercopithecidae > Rhinopithecus > Rhinopithecus bieti. The sequence continues at coordinate 5,306 of NW_016809930.1, forward strand.
GTGTCAAATTCCTGAGCTCAAGCCTTTTGCTTGCCTCGGGCTCCCAAAGGCTGGGATTATAGGTGTGAGCCACCATGCTAAGCCTTGATGTTTTATTATTTTAAAAAAGAAACATCCATTCATAAATACCTTAATATAAGGCCATGCAAGTACAGTAGGATAATGTGTTAACCTGTTTTGTATTGCTATAAAGTAATATGTCAGACTCAGTAATTTATTAAGAGATTTATTTGGCTCATGGTTCTGCATGGTGCCAGCATCTGCTAAGCGTTGGGTGAGGTCTCAGGAAGCTTTTACTCATGGTGGAAGGTGAAAGGGGAGCAGGCATGTCACATGGCAAGAGAGGGAGCAACATAAAGGCAGGAGATGTCAGTCTCGAAATAATCAGCTCTCCTGTGAATGAATATAGTAATAACACACTCATTACCATGGGGAGGGCACCAAACCATTTACGAGCGCAATATGCTGCCATGACCACAACACCTCCCACTAGGTTCCACCTCCAACATTGGAGATCACGCTTCATCATGAGCTTCTGAGGAGACAAATATACAAACCATATTAGATAGATAGGTAGGTATTTAGGTAGTTAGGTAGGTAGGTAGGTAGATAAACATGTACATACATGGATGGGTGGATAGGTAGGTAGGAAGATGGATAAATAGATTTAAAATAAGATATTAAACATAGTTAATATTACATTGTTGTTGTTATTATTTTTGTTGTTATTGTTATGATCTGGATTTCATTGTCTAAAGAGAGGCTCACTTTTATTCCTTTTTTTATTTTTCTGCACTAAAATTGTGATTTCTGATTCTCATAAGGGTCAGGAAGCTACATATTTCAAGAAATGCAGACTTAAGTACACAAATGTAACTGTGTTCATGGTTTATTGAAAGCACCATTGATGGAAGAGATAAGTTTTATTAATCACAGAAAAACAAACACAGATAATATTATTTTTGTATACTATGTGCAGGATGGAATTTCAAACACTTTAGATAGGGTTGATACACAGAACTACCTTCCTATTATTATCCCATTTCACAGAAGAAGAAATGGAAGTACAGAGAAGTTAACATGCTAGAGGTTTCACAGCTAGTCAGTAGCAGGACCAGGATTCAAACCAAGGTAGTCCAATTCCAGAGCAGTATCTGTCAATGACTGAGTTACCTAATCTTTCTGAAAGCCAGAAACAGTCAGATAAATAATCTACCTTGGTTCATCTCTCTTAGTATTTTATTTTCATTTTTGGGGACACAATTCTAAAACTACTTAAAATAGACTAATTATTCCTTTATCAATTATATGGGAAAGCAATAACTTAAGTTTACTCATTTTTTTTTTTAAACAAGTATTTAGTGAGCACCTACTAAGTGCCAGAAACTCTTCCGGGCATGGGGCTAAGCAGTGAAAGAAATCGATGACTTCATGGAACTTATGTTCTAGAGAAGCGGATATAGATAATAAACTAAATAAGCATAAATATTATAACGAAAAATAGAGAAGAAAGTTGAGTAGACAGGAAAGGCCTCACCAAGCAAGTTATTCATTTGCTTAGGAAGCCTTGGAGAAGGGGAAAGAAATATTGTGTTCACATTTTCCCATTTACTTCCAGTGTCTTTTCCACCAAGACAATTCTTAACTCGGACCTAGGTCACCACAGGGACCTCCTTGCCAAGATTTTAGAAATTCACACTTCAATGGATGCAAAGTCAGAAGGTTGCAGGCCCTTTCTATGCAATGCTACCCCGTGCACCCACAAGTCTGCAGTTCATGAAAGATTCTTCTAAGCCAGAGCAGCTCCTATACATGATCAGCTCATCATTCAAGAAATGTGTGAGACTTAAACTTAGCCAAACTCCTTGAGCAGTTCAGTGTCCTTTCACACGGGACATTTGGCTTGTCAAAAGAAAAGTTGGATTCCCTGAGGCTTGATCTTAAACTTGTCTGAAGTTGGAGATACTGCATGAGACTTTTGCTTCTCTTTCTAACTTGTATACACATTTGTTTGTGCTGAAAAGGCAACATTGTCAAAACATCTACAGAGATAATCACAATAGAAGTGTAAAATCACACAATGAAATCATGCTGATAAAGAATGTGTTTTTGGCCGGGCGCGGTGGCTCATGCCTGTAATCCCAGCACTTTGGGAGGCCGAGGCAGGCGAATCACCAGCTCAGGAGATCGCAACCATTCTGGCTAACATGGCAAAACCTGTCTCTACTACAAATATAAAAAATTAGCCAGGCGTTGTGGCGGGCTCCTGTAGTTTCAGCTATTCAGGAGGCTGAGGCAGGAGAACGGCGTGAACCCGGGAGGCAGAGCTTGCAGTGAGTCCAGATCATACCACTGCACTCCAGCCTGAGCAACAGAGAGCGAGATTCTGTCTCAAAAAAAAAAAAAAAAAAAAAAAAAAAAA
>NW_016809930.1:8625-101331 GCF_001698545.2 Rhinopithecus bieti
AAAANAAAACCATAAAAACCCTAGAAGAAAACCTAGGCAATACCATTCAGGACATAGGCATGGGCAAGGACTTCATGTCTAAAACACCAAAAGCAATGGCAACAAAAGCCAAAATTGACAAATGGGATCTAATTAAACTAAAGAGCTTCTGCACAGTAAAAGAAACTACCATCAGAGTGAACAGACAACCTACAGAATGGGAGAACGTTTTTACAATCTACCCATCTGACAAAGGGCTAATATCCAGAATCTACAAAGAACTCAAACAAATTTACAAGAAAAAATCAAACCATCACATCAAAAAGTGGGCAAAGGATATGAACAGACACTTCTTAAAAGAAGACATTTATGCAGTCAACAGACACATGGAAAAAATGCTCACCATCACTGGCCATCAGAGAAATGCAAATCAAAACCACAATGAGATACCATCTCACACCAGTTAGAATGGTGATCATTAAAAAGTCAGGAAACAACAGGGGCTGGAGAGGACGTGGAGAAATAGGAATGCTTTTACACTGTTGGTGGGACTGTAACCTAGTTGAACCATTGTGGAAGACAGTGTGGTGATTCCTCAAGCATCTAGAACTAGAAATACCATTTGACCCAGCTATCCCATTACTGAGTATATACCCAAAGGATTATAAATCATGCTTCTATGAAGACACATGCACACGTATGTTTATTGCAGCACTATTCACAATAGCAAAGACTTGGAACCAACCCAAATGTACATCAATGATAGACTGGATTACTATGGAATACTTGGAATTACAAGTATTACTTGGAATTACTATGGAATTACACCATGGAATACTATGCAGCCATAAAAAATGATGAGCTCATATCCTTTGTAGGGACATGGATGAGGCTGGAAACCATCATTCTCAGCAAACTATTGCAAGGACAAAAAACCAAACACTGCATGTTCTCACTCATAGGTGGGAATTGAACAATGAGAACACTTGGACACAGGAAGGGGAACATCACACACCAGGGCCTGTCATGGGGTGGGGGTAGGGGGGAGGGTTAGCATTAGGAGATATACCTAATGTAAATGACAAGTTAACAGGTGCAGCACACCAACATGGCACATGTATACATATGTAACAAACCTGCACCTTGTGCACATGTACCCTAGAACTTAAAGTATTTTTTTAAAAAAGCATGTGTTTCCCCTAAATTTTCATAAATGATCTAGCCCAAACATTCTAGTAAACAACCCCCAAAACAGGATAAACAAAATTTGAGTAAAATCCCAAGTATGAAGAGAATATATTTTAATTTACCAAATAGTTTATTTCTACTGTTTAAAAAATGACTGTCTTAAATGATCATCATTTACTTCAGTTTTTTCACTGCCTTTTCAGGAAGACCATTTCCTCATTCATTAGACATAATCACAACCAGCATCTCTGGCTTTGAATATCATGGAAAACAAAGGCTACAGACCCAATATATCAGGTGATACTATGATTTCAGGGCAATTTTGTACAACCAGTTATCATAATCAGTGCAGATCTCAGTCTGTGCAAACAAGGAACCCAGTGCAAGAAATGTTAACAAAGAAATGCCTTCTTCAGGAGTACCCTTTGCACCTGGATCACTCCCCACTTTCCTCTCCACCTATTTCTTCCTCATCCAAAACTAGGGAGCAATTACCACTGTCGCTCTATTATTGTCCCCTCTTATCTTCTCAGGTTTTCCTTTCTTGGTTTTCCAGTTGTTTTCAAACTTTAGAAGAAATAAGGATCATCAAGGAACTCATTAGACATATATATATTCACACACACCCACGTATATATAAACATTATATGTCATTAGACATATAAGTATATATATTTAATATATATATTTAAAATGACAAGTAATAATTGTATATGTTTATGGGATACAATGTGATTTTTTCCATAACATGTATACATTGTGAAATGATAAAATCAGACTAACATATCTATCAAGTACTTATCATTTATTTGTAGTGAGAACATTTAAAATCCATTATTTTAGCTATTTTGAAATATACAATATATTATTAACCATAATCACTAGACCACCAGAACCTATTTCTCCTGTCTAACTAAAACTTTGTACCCTTTATCTTAGTCTGTTTTGTGCTACCATAAAGAAACATCTGAGGCTGGGCAATTTAGAAAGAAAAATAGTTCATTTGGCTCACAATTCTCATGGCCAGAAAGTACAACATTGGGTATCTGTACCTGATGAGAGCCTCAAGCTACTTCTGCTCATGGGGGAAGGCAAAGGAGAGCAGTATGCAGAGATCACATGGTGAGAGAGAAAGCAAGCGGGCAGGCAGGAGCCAGGCTCTTTTTTTTTAATTTTTAATTTTGCGTGTACATAGTAGGTGTGTATATTTATGGAGATATTTTGACACAGGGATACGATGCATAATAATCATATCAGGATATATGGAATATACATCACCTCAAGCATTTATCCTCTTTTGTGTGTGTTACAAAAATCTACACTCTTTTGGTTAATTAATTAATTAATTTTGAGACAAAGTCTCGCTCTGTCACCCAAGCTGGAGTGCAGTGGCGTGATTTTGACACACTGCAATCTCCATCTCCCGAGTTCAAGTGATTCTCCTGCCTCAGCCTCCTGAGTAGCTGGGATTACAGGTGCATGCCACCAAGCCTGGCTAATTTTTGCAATTTAGTAGAGATGGGGTTTCACCATGTTGGCCAGACTGATCTCGAACTCCTGACCTCAGGTGATCCTCCTGCCTCATCCTCCCAAAGTGCTGGCATTACAGGTGTGGTCCACCACTCCTGGCTTCGTTTGTTATTTTAAAATGTGCAATAAATTACTGATGACTGTAGACACCTTCTTGTGCTATCAAATAGTAGCTCTTAGTCATTCTACCTAACTTCATTTTTGTACCATTAACCATGCCGCCTTTCTCTTCACTACCCTTTCCAGTCTCAGTAATCATTGTTCTACTCTCTATCTCCATGAGTTTAATTGCTTTAATTTTTAGCTCTCACCAAGACATGAGAACATGTGAAATTTGTCCTTCTGTGCCTAGCTTATTTTACTTAACATAAATAATTGGAGATTTTTTATTGGATCTCCAACTCCATCCATGTTGTTACAAATGATTGGATCTCATTCTTTTTTATGGCTATTACTCCATTGTGTATATGTACCACATTTTCTCTATCCATTCATCTGTTGATGAACACTTACATTGCTGCCAAATCTTGCCTATTGTGAATAGAGCTGCAATAAAAATGGGAGTGCAGGTGTCTCTTCTATATACTGATTTCCTTTCTTTTGGTTATATACCTAGCAGTGGAATTGCTGGATCATATGGTAACTTTATTTTTAGTTTTTTGGGGAACCTCAAACTGTTTTCCATAGCAGTTGTACTAATTTACATTCCCACCAACAATGTATGAGGGTTCCCTTTTCTACACATCTTTGCCAGCATTGTTATAGCTTGTATTTGGATAAAAGCCCTTTTAACTGGAATGAGATGATATCTTCTTGTAGTTTTGATTTGCATTTCTCAGAATATTAATGATGTTGAGCATCTTTTTATACATCTGTTTTCCATTTGCATATCTTCTTTTGAGAAATGTCTATTCAGATATTTTGCCACTTGTTTAATTGGATTATTAGATTTTTTTTCTATTGAGTTTTTTGAGCTCTTTATATATTCTGGTTATTAATCCCTTGTCAGATGGATAGTTTGAAAATATTATCTCCCATTCTGTGAGTTGTCTTTTTCGCTTTGTTGATTGTTTCTTTTGCTGTGCAGAAGCTTTTTAAGCTGATGTAATACCACGTGTACATGTTAGCTTGGTTGCCTATGTAGGTGGGGTATTATTCAAGAAATATTTGCTGTGACCAATGTCCTGGAGGATGTTTTCTTTGAGTAGTTTTATAGTTTGAAGTCTTAGATTTAAGTTTTAATTCACCTTGATTTGATTTTTGTATATTGTGAGAGATAGGGTGTAGTTTCATTCTTCAGTATATGGATATCCAATTTTTTCAGGCCATTTATTGAAAGGACTGTCCTTTCCCCAATGTGTGTTCTTGGAACTTTATTGGAAAGAAGTTTCTCAGATTTCTATTCTGTTCCATTGATCTACATGTCTGTTTTTATACCAGTACCATGCTGTTTTGGTTACTGTAGCTTTGTAGTATGATTTGAATTTTTTTCATGACATGATATATATATATATATATATATATATATATGTTTTGAGGTTGCATATTTCACTTTATTTAGCAAATGGTCACACTCGGCCCCACCACTGCCCCTGCAGCCTCGCTTGAACATCTATCTCAGGAAGCAGCTCAGTGTGAACAGGAAGGCCTGGGTTTCCCAGCTTGGGCCTCATCTGTCACCACACATGCCACACACCACAGAACAAAATCACTGCCCCATGTCCTCAGGAGCCCATCTTGTTTGGTACAGGCGGCCCTCCAGTGTTCAACAGCTGCCTGCAGGGGCTGCAGCCCAGCTCTAGGCACAGATCCCCTGCTCCTGAGACACCAGTGCCAGGCGAGCCTCCGTCTCCAGCTGTGAGGGTGCCAGACCCTGAGCCTGACCCTGCCACCTGTCTCTGCTGGGCAATAAGCAAAATGTATGAAAATACTTCAATCACTTCTTTGAAATAAACTTGGCAATAAATTTATCTTCTAGATTTTCCAAATTATTAATATGTAGTTGCTCTAAATAGCTTCTAATAATCCTTTGTAATGTGATTCTTCCAGTTTTGTTCTTTTTGGTCAGGATAGCATTGGCTATTCTGGTTCTTTTGTGGTTCCATACACATTTTAGAATTGTTTTTTCTATTTCTGTGAAGAATGTCAGTGGTATTTGATAACGATTGCATTGAATCTGAAGATAGCTTTGTGTAGTGTCGAAATTTTAACAATATTGACTCTTCCAATCCATGAACATGGAATATGTTTTCATTTTTTCTGATGTCCTCTTCACTTTCTTGTGAAGTGGTTTACAATTTTTTATTGTAGAGCTCTTTCACTTCATTGGTTATGTTAATTCCTAGGTATTTTATTTTCTTTGTAGTTATTATAAATGGGATTACTTTCTTGATTTCTTTTTCACTTTGTTTGTTGTTGGCATATAGAAATGCTAGTAATTTTTGCATGTTGACTTTGTATCCCGGCACTATGCTGAATTTGTTGATCAATTCTAATAGCTTTTGGTGACATCTTTAGATTTTCCAAATGTAATACCATATCATTTGCACAGAAGAATAATTTGACTTCTTCCTTTCTAATGCAGATGTGCTTTATTTCTTTCTCTTGTCTAATTGCTCTAGCTAGGACATCCAGTATTATGTTGAATAACAGTGATGAAAGTTGGCATCCTTGTCATGCTCCAGATCTTAGAGAAAAGGCTTTCACTTTTGCCCATTCAGTATTATACTAGCTGTGGGTCTGTCATATATGGCTTTTATTATATTGAGGTATATTCCTTCTGCATCCAGTTTTCTGAGGATTTTTAACATTAAGTGATGTTGAATTTTATCAAATGCTTTTTTAGCATCAATTGAAATGATTATATGGTTTTTGTTCTTCATTCTGTTGATATGATGTATCACTTTGAATAATTTGTGTATATTGAACAATTTTTGCATCCCTGGGATAAATCCCATTTCATCACGGTGAATGATCTTTTAATGTATTGTTGAATTTGATTTGCTAGTATTTTGTTGAGGATTTTTACAGCAATGTTCATCAGGGATATTAGCCTGTAGTTTCTTTTTTGATGTGTCTTTGTCTGTTTTTTGTATCAGGATAATACTGGCCTCATAGAATGAGTTTCTGAAGCATTCCCTCCTCCTTTATTTTTCAGAATAGTTTGAAAGGGATTGGTATTATTTAAGTTCTTTTAATGTTTGATAGAATTCAGAAGTGAAGCCATTGGTCCTGGACTTTTCACTGGGAGACTTTTTATTATGGCTTCAATCTTGTTACTCGCTATTTTTCAGTTCAGGTTTTGGATTTCTTCATGATTCAATCTTGGTAGCTTGTATATGTCTAAGAAATTATCCATTTCTTCTAGATTTTCCAAATTATTGGTATATAGTTGCTCATAATAGCTTCTAATGATCCCTTGAATTTCTATAGTATTGGTTGTAATGTCTCCTTTTTCAACTTTGATTTTATTTATTTGGGTCTTTTCTTTTTTTTCTTAGTCTGATAATGGGTTTGCTGATTTTTAAAATCTCTTCACAAAACCAACTTTTCATTTCTTTGATAGTTTGTATTATTTTCCTTGTTTCAACTTCATTTATTTCTGCTCTGATCTTTATTATTTCTTTCCTCCTGCTAATTTTAGGTTTGGCTTGCTCTTACTTTTCTAGTTCTATAAGATGTATTCTTAGGTTGTTTATTTAAAGTTTTCTACCTTTTGATGTAGGCACTTATAGTACTGCTTTTGCTGTATCCTATAGGTTTTAATATGTTGTGTTTACTTTATAATTTGTTTCAAGAAATTTTTAAATTTTCTTCTTAAGTTCTTCATTGACCTACTGGACATTCAGGAGGATATTGTTTAATTTCCATGTGTTTGTATGGTTTCCAAAATTCCTCCAATTGTTGATTTCTAGTTTTATTATATTGTGGTCAGAGAAGATGTTTGATACAGTTCCTTTTTTTCAAGAAAATGTTAAGACTTGTTTTGTGGCCTAACATATGGTCTATCCTTGAGAATGATCCATGTGCTAAAGAGAAGAATGTGTATTCTGCAGCCATTGGGTGAAATGTTCATTAAACACCTATTAGATCAATTTGGTCTATAGTGCAGATTTAGTCCAAAGTTCTTTGTTGATTTTTTGTCTGGATAATCTGGTCAATGCTGAAAGTGGGGTGTTGAAGTCTCCAGCTATTATTGTATTAGGGTCTATCTCTCTCTTTAGCTCTAATAATATTTGCTTTGTATGTCTGAGGGCTCCCTTGTTGGATGAATATATATTTAAAATTGTTATATCCTCTCTCTGAATTGACCTTTTGTCATTATATAATGATCTTCTTTGCCTTTTTTAAAATAGATTTTTGTCTTGAAATGTATTTTGTCTGATAAAGTATAGCTATGCCTGCTCTTTTTTGGTTTCCTTTTGCATGGAACATCTTTTTTCATCTCTTAGTTTTCAGTCTAGGTGTGTCTTTATATGTAAAGGATGTTTCTCATAGCAAAGGATCATTGGGCCTTCTTTTTTAATCCATTTAGTCATTCTCTGCCTTTTGATTGGAAGATTTAGTCCATTTATATTCAATGTTACTATTGATAAGCAAAGACTTACTCCTGCCATTTTGTAATTTATTTTCTTTTATTATTATTATTATTATACTTTAAGTTCTAGGGTACATGTGCATAATGTGCAGGTTTGTTACATATGTATGCTTGTGCCATGTTGGTGTGCTGCACCCACCAACTCGTCCTTTACATCAGGTATAACTCCCAATGCAATCCCTCCCCCCTCTCTATAATAGGCTCCAGTGTGTGATGTTCCCCTTCCTGAGTCCAAGTGATCTCATTGTTCAGTTCCCACCTATGAGTGAGAACGTGCAGTGTTTGGTTTTCTGTTCTTGCGATAGTTTGCTGAGAATGATGGTTTCCAGCTGCATCCATGACCCTACAAAGGACACAAACTCATCCTTTTTTATGGCTGCATAGTATTCCATGGTGTATATGTGCCACATTTTCTTAATCCAGTCTGTCACTGATGGATATTTGGGTTGATTCCAAGTCTTTGCTATTGTGAATAGTGCTGCAATGAACATACATGTGCATGTGTCTTTATAATCCTTTGGGTATATATCCAGTAATGGGATGGTGGGATTGTAAACTAGTTCAACCATTATGGAAAACAGTATGGCGATTCCTCAAGGATCTAGAACTAGAAGTACCATGTGATTTATTTTCTGATTGTTCTGTAGTCTTCTTCTTTTCTCCTTCTAAAAAGTAAAGGTGATTTGCTCTCATGGTATTATTTAATTTCTTGCTTTTTATTTTTTGTATATCTGTTCTATGTTTTTTGATTTTAAGTTGCCATGAGGCTTGCAAATGGTGTTTTATAACTCATTATTTTAAATAGTAACAACTTAATATTCATTGCATAAAACAAACAAATAAGCAAAGAGAAAACTAACAAAACTCTACACTTTAACTTTGCCCCTCTCCCTTTTAAATTTTGTTTGCTTGTTTGTTTGTTTTTGAGATGGAGTCTCCCTCTGTCAATCAGGCTGGAATGCAGTAGCACAATCTCAGCTCACTGAAACCTCTGTCTCCTGGGCTCAAGTGATTCTCTTGCTTCAGTCTCCAGTGTAACTGGGATTATAGGCACCAGCCACCATGTCCAGCTAATTTTTGTATTTTTAGTAGAGATAGGGTTTCACCATGTTGGCCAGGCAGGTCTCGAACTCCTGACCTCAGGTGATCCACCTACCTTGGCCTCCCAAAGTGCTGGGAATACAGGCGTGAGCCAAAAGTGGTTGTAGTCATTATTCTTGATTGGTTCATCATTTAGTTTTTTACTCAAGATATGAGTGGTTCACACACCAAAATTACAGTGTTATACTATTCTGCGTTTTTCTGTGTACTTACTACTACCAGTGAGTTTTGCACCTTCACGTGATTTATTACTGCTTATTAACGTCCTCTTCTTTTGGATTGAAGAATCCCTTTAGCATTCCTCGCAGGTCAAATCTGGTGTTGATGAAACCCCTCAGCTTTTGTTTGGGAATATCTATTTATTCTTCATATTCGAGGGATACTTTAGCTGGATAGATCATTCTAGGAGAAAATAGGTTTTCCTTCAGCATTCTGTCCTGTCATGCCACTCTCTCCTGGCTTGTAATGTTTCCACTGAAAAGTCTGCTGTCAGACATACGGAACCTCCATTTTATACTGTTGTTTCTTTTCTCTTGCTACTTTTAGGATCCTTTATCTTTATGTGAATTTAATTACATAAATACCTTGAGATAGTCTTCTTTGGGTTAAATCTGCTTGGTGTTCTATAATATTCTTGTACTTAAATATTGATATCTTTTGCTAGTTCTGGGAAGTTCTCTGTTATTACCCCTTTGAATAAACTTTCTACCCCAATCTTCCTCTCTTCTCCTCTTTAAGGCCAGTAACTCTTAGATTTGTCCTTCTGAGGCTATTTTCTAGACCTTATAGGTATGCTTTATCCTTTTATATTCTTTTTTCTTTTGTCTTCTCTGTCTACTTTGAAACAGCCTGTCTTCAAGTTCATTAATTCTTTCTTCTGCTTGATCAATTCTGTTGTTAATAGACTGATGCATTTGTCAGTATGTCAACTGCATTTTTCAATGGCAGAATTCTTCTTGATTATTTTTAATTATCTCAATCTGTTAAATTTATCAAATAAGATTCTAAATTCATTCTCTCTGTTATCTTGAATTTTGTTGAGTTTCCTCAAAATAGTTATTTTCAGTTTTCTGAAAGGTCCACATCTCTGCCTTAAGAATTGATCCATGGTGCCTTATTTAGTTCGTTTGATGTGTTCATATTTTCGTGGATGGTCCTAATGCTTGTAAATGTTCATTAGTGTCTGTGCATTGAAGAGCTAAGTACTTACTGCAGTCTTTGCAGTCTGGGCTTATTTGTACCTGTCCTTGGGCCTGCTTGGTAGGTATTTGAAGGGATCTGAATATTGTAATCTAAGCTTTTGGTCACTGCAGCCATATGTGCATTAGATGCTTCCCAAGCCCAGTAACGCTATGGCTCTTGCAGTCTTGTAGAATTATCACCTTTGTGGTCTTGAATAAGATCTGGAAGAATTTCCTGGATTACCAGGAAGAGACTCTTATTCTCTTCCCTTACTTTCTTCCAAGCAAATGGAATCACTCTCTGAGTTGCCTGGAGCTGGGGGAAGGGTGACACAAGCACCCATGTGGCGACCCCTGTTAGGACTGTGCTGGGTTTATCTGAAATCAGCAATGTACTGGGTCTTGCCCAAGGCCCCCATTAACCACTTCTTGGCTACCAGTATATTCACTATATGCTACATTGGATATATTATATACCATATTGGATATACCCAGGAGTGGGATTTCTGAGTTATGTGATAACGCTATTTTTAGTTTTTAAAGGAATCTTCATACTGTTTTCCAAAATGTACTAATTTAGAATACTACAACAATGTACAAGGGTTCCCCTTTCTCCACGTCCTCACCAATACTTGTTATCTTTCATTTTTTTATAATAGCCAATCTAATAAGTGTGAGGTCATAACTTATTGTGGTATTAACTTGCATTTCTCTGGAAAATGGTGGATAGGAGTCATGACTAACACGCAGCTCCCACTTGGATGGATGGAACAGTGTGTGGAGACTCACACTATGAACTTTTGCTCTAAGAACCACTACAGGAATGTGCCAGGAGGACTGAAAAAGTTTACAGGTACTGTGGAAGAAGCAGCTCACCACTGAAAACTCTGTGAGGCAGCTGAAAAACTGAGTTCCCAAAGCATGAGAGGGAAAAACCTGCCTCCAAACACACATCTCCAGAGAGGAACCTGAAAATTCACATAATAGGAGAAGGATATAATAGACTTAGGGAGTCAAGCAAAACATTAAAGTAGAAGAAGCAATAGGAAGAGCCTTGTAGGCATGCTCACTTCACAGCTTCAGCCTAGGGAAGCCACCTCGACTTTATCTCACAGGGCTCCTTGAGGAAGGCAGCCAGTGGAACTAAGGAGAGGTCACAGGGTGAAAGAAGCTTCTAACTGCGCTTTGTAATAATTTCAACCAAGCTCAAATTTTCTTGAGCCGAATCCAGGGGATGAACAGGAAATGCTGCAGATACAAGCACTGGAGCTACGGCCAACAGTGTGTGCAGACAGGGAGAGGCAATGCCTGAAAGCCATGATAGCTTTCTCAGCTGGGAGGCTTCTTGCCTGGGACAAGGTCCGAGTCCTGTGCATGGGCTACCTGAATACAAACTGTTAGGGAAGTATGGCAAGAGTGAGACCAGCCTTGCTGGCTGTGTGGGAGCTGGGTGAGGCCTGTCACTGTTGGCTTCCCCCAACTTCCCTGGTGACCTGTATGATGCAGCAGAGGCAGCCATACTCCCTTTTGAACATAACTCCATTGGCTTGAAAACCATGCCCCACTGCCCCCCACAGTGGCTGCTGCAAGTTCTGACCAAGGAGAGTCTGAGCTCAGACCCCACCTAACCCCGCTCCTACCTGATGGTATTTCTCTACCTCTTCTGGTAGCCAAACACAAAAAACATATACTCTTGTTGGGAGCTTTATGGTCCCACCCATTGCCTGAGAAACCTGAATGCGTATCCTGGCCAACTTAGGGCAAGCTTCTGTCCCCCTTCTACTATCACAGCTGGGGCTGTCTTGAAAGTGCCACCTCCTGGATGCAGGTCAACCAACTCAAGCCATTACAGCAACACATAACAGAATAACCCTGCTCCAAGGAAAGAGAAAACTATAGTTAATTCCACTGCCTGCAACATCCTGACTAAACAGAGATCCTGAATCTGTCCATGTGACAACTTCACTGCTAACATAACCAGTATTCAAGAAAAACAGCATATTAAACAAAACTACAACCAAGGACTCTCACAGAGTCTGCTTCACTCCACTGTCACTGCCACCAGATCAGGTGCTGGTATCCATGGCTGAAGATGGATCACATCACAGGACTCTGCAAAAATTCCCCAACACCAGCCCAGAGCATGATAGCCCCACTGGGTGGCAGAAGAGCAATAACAATTACTCCAGTTGGCTCTCAGGAAGCCACATTCCTAGCGTAAGGAGGAGAGCACTACATCAAGGGATCACCCCATGGGACCAAAGAATTTGAACAGCAGTCCTTGAGTTCAAGATCTTTCCACCGAAATAGCCTACCCAAATAGAAGAAATCAGAAAAGTAATTCTGGAAATATAAGAAAATAAGATTCTATAACACCTCCCAAAAGATTACACTAGCTCCCCTGCAGTGGATCCAAACCAAGAAGAAATCCCTGAATTGCCAGATAAAGAATTCAGAAGGATGATTATTAAGTTACTCAAGGAGATACCAGAGAAAAGTGAAAACCAACTTAAAGAAATTTAAAAAACATATAGAATATCGATGAAAAATTTTCCAGAGAAATAGACATCATAAAGAAAAAACAATCAAAACTTTTGGAAATGAAAGACACACTTAGAGAAATAAAAAATGCACTGGAAAGTATCAACAATAGACTAGAACAAGTAGAAGAAAGAACTTCTGAGCTTGAAGACAAGGCTTTTTAATTAATCCAAGAAAGACAAAGAAAAAAAGAATTTAAAAAAAATGAACAAAGCCTCCAAGAAATTTGGGATTATGTTAAATGTCCAAATCTAAGAATAATTGATGTTCCTGAGAAAAAAGAGAAATCTAAAAGTTTGAAAAACATATTTGAGGGAATAAGCAAGGAAATCTTCCCTGGTCTTGCTAGAGAACTAGACATCCAAATACAAAAATCTCAAAGAACATCTGGGAAATTCATTGCAAAAAGATAATCACTTAGGCACATAGTCATCAAATTGTCTCAAGTTAAGACAAAGGAAAGAATCTTAACAGCTTTGAGGCAAAAACATCAGGTAACCTATAAAGAAAAACCTATCAGATTAATAGCAGATTTCTCAGCAGAAACCCTTCAAGCCAGATGGGACTGGGGTCCTATCTTTAGCCTCCTCAAACAAAGTAATTATCAGCCAATAATTTTGTATCCAACAAACCTCCTTAAACATAAATCTCACACAAAGCCTATAAAACAACAGCACAATGATAAAAACAAACCAAGGTATTCAGCCAACAATGAGCATGATGAATTGAATGGTACCTCACATCTCAATACTAATGTTGAATGTCAATGGCCTAAATGCTCCACTTAAAAGATACAGAACAGCATAATGGATTAAAAAAACCACCAACCAAGTATTTTCTGTCTTTAAGAGACTCACCTAACACATAAAGACTCACACAAACTTAAAGTAAAGGGGTGGAAAAAGATATTCCATGCAAATAAAAAACAGAAATGAGCAGAAATGGCTATTCTTACATCAGACAAAACAGACATTAAAAAAACAACAGTTAAAAAACATAAGAAGGAACATTATATAATGCTAAAAAGATAAGTCCAACAGGAAAATATTAGAATCCTAAATACATATGCATCTAACACTGGAGCTCCCAAATTTATTAAACCTTACTGCTAGACCTAAGAAATGAAATAGATGGTAACACAATAATAGTGAGGGACTTCGACACTCCACTGACAACACTAGACAGGTCATCAAGACAGAAAGTCAACAAAGAAACAATGGATTTAAACTATCCACTACAAGAATTGAACTTAGCAGATATTTATAGGACATTCTACCCAACGACTGCAGAATATACATTGTTCTCATCAGCACATGAAACATTCTGCCAGATAGACCATGTGACAGGCCAAAAAAAAGTCTCAATAAATTTAAGAAAATTGAAATTGGCCGGGCGCGGTGGCTCAAGCCTGTAATCCCAGCACTTTGGGAGGCCGAGACGGGCGGATCACGAGGTCAGGAGATCGAGACCATCCTGGCTAACACGGTGAAACCCCGTCTCTACTAAAAAATACAAAAAACTAGCCGGGCGACGTGGCGGCGCCTGTAGTCCCAGCTACCCGGGAGGCTGAGACAGGAGAATGGCGTGAACCCGGGAGGCGGAGCTTGCAGTGAGCTGAGATCCCGCCACAGCACTCCAGCATGGGTGACAGAGCGAGACTCCGTCTCAAGAAAAAAAAAAGAAAATTGAAATTATATCAAGTACCCTCTCAGACCACAGTAGAATAAAATTGGAAATTAACTCCAAAAGGAACCCTGAAAACATGGAAATTAAACAATCTGCTCCTGAATGATCTTTGGGTCAATAATGACATCAAAATGAAAATTAAAAAATTCTTTCAACTGAATGATAATAGTGACACAACCTATCAAAACCTCTGGGGTAGGCATGGGCAAGGACTTCATGGTCTAAAACACCGAAAAGCAATCGGCAACAAAAGCCAAAATTGACAAATGGGATTCATTACTAAAAGAAGCTTCTGCACATGCAAAAGAAACTACCATCAGAGTGGAACAGGCAACCTACAGAATGGGAGAAAATTTTGCAATCCTGCTCATCTGACAAAGGCTGATATCCCAGAACCTACAAAGAACTCAAACAAGTTTACAAGAAAAAAACAAACAACCCCATCAAAAAGTTGGGCAAAGATATGAACAGACATTTCTCAAAAGAGACATTCATCAGCCAACAGACCACAATGAAAAAATGCTCATCTCACTCGGCCATCAGAGAAATGCAAATCAAAAGCACAATGAGATACCATCTCACACCAGTAGAATGGCAATCATAAAAAGTCAAGGAAACAACAGGGTGCTGGAGAGGATGTGGAGGAATAGGAACACTTTTACACCTGTTGGTTGGGATGTAAAACTACGTTCACCATTATGGAAAACAGTATGGCAATCCTCAAGGATCATAGAACTAGATGTACCATATGACCCAGCAATCCCACTACTGGGTATATACCCAAACGGATTATAAATCATGCTGCTGTAAAGACACATGCACACGTATATTTATGTGCGACACTATTCACAATAGCAAAGACTTGGAATCAACCAAATGTCCATCCAGTGACAGACTGGATAAGAAAATGTGGCACATATCAACCATGGAATACTATGCAAGCCATAAAAATAGGATGAGTTTGCGTCCTTTGGTAGGCATGGATGCCAGCTGGAAACCATCATTCTAGCAAACTATCGCAAAGAACAGAATAACCAAACACCGCATTTCTCACTCATAGGTGGAACTGAACAATGAGAATCACTTGGAACTCGGGAAGGGGAACATCACACACCGGGCCTATCATTGAGGGAGGGGGAGGGGGGAGGGATTGCATTGGGAAAAGTTAATACCTGATATAAAATGACGAATTGATGGTGCTGACGAGTTGATGGGTGCCACATCCCAACATGGCACAAGTATACATTTACACCTGCACGTTAATGCACATGTACCTAGAATTAAAGTATAATATATTAAAAGATTTAGATGTAAAACTCAAACTCTAAAGAATCTAGAATGAAACTAGAAACACCCATTCATGGACATAGATCTGGGCAAAGATTTCATGATAAAGACTTCAAGAGGGAATTGCAACAAAAACAAAATTGACAAGTGAGACTTATTTAGCTAAAACTTTCTGCACAGAAAAAGAAACTAATAAACCCAATAAACAGACAACTTACAGATGGTAGAAAATATTCACAATCTATGCATCGACAAAGGTCTTAATATCCAGGAATCTATAAGGAACTTAAAAAAATCAACAAGCAAAAAACAACCCCATTAAAATGGGTAAAGGACATGAAAAAAAAGATATACATGCAGCTAATAAGTATATGAAAATCCTCAACATTACTAATCAGAGAAAATGCAAATCAAAACCATTGAATGCAATCTCACACCTGTCACAATGATTATTAGAAAGTTAAAAAAAATAACAGATGTTTGGTCAGGTTGTGGAGAAAATGGATCTCTTAAACACTATTGGTGGGAATATCAGTTAATTCAACTACTATAGAAACAGTTTGGGAGACTTCTCAAAGAACTTAAAACAGAACTACTTTGGCCATGCAATCCCATTACAGGGACATATACCATTCTACCATTAAGACAAATCTCATGTGTACGCTTATTGCGCACTTTTCACAACAGCAAAGACATGGAATCAATCTACTATATCCCATCAACAGGAGACTAATAAAGAAAATGTGGTACATATACACCAGGGATACTATGAAGCCCATAAAAACAGAATAAAATTGTGTCCTTTGCAGCTCCAACATCAAAAAGGAGCCCCACATTCGCCAAAGCAAAATGGATGCAGGTGGGAGGCCATTATCCTAAGCAAATTAACACAGGAACAAGATAAAGTCAAAGTTCCTTACTCATAAGTGGGGAGTTTAAACACTGGAAAACATGGAAATACACATGGACACAAGAGGGGAACAACAGATAATGGGGCTTAACTTGAGGGGGTGCATGGGGGAAAGAGAGTAAGGATCCAAAAAGCTACATATTGGGGTACTATGCTCATTACCTGGGAGAATAAATCATTTGTGCACACATCCCAGTGACACACAATTTACCATGTACAAAACCTGCATATGTACCTCCCTGAACCTAAAATAAAAGTTGGAAGAAGAAGAAAAAAAAAGAAACAAAATAGCCCCATCTCAATATACAGAAGGAATAAACAAGGATTAATTCAAAATGTTTTATCACATATTTAGGAATTCAAAAATTAATGTATAAACAGACATATTTCCCTATATTCATATGCTATATACTTCCTTCGTATATGTTATCAGGAATTAAACATGGTATTTGTAACACATGATATCCTTGTCATCAGTGAGAGAAACGTACTATGACTTAAGAAAAATATAATTTGACTTAAAAAAAAACAAACAAACAACAACAACAACAAAAAACCTCTGGGGTACAGCAAAAGCAATGCTAAGAGGAAAGTTTATAGCATTAAATGCCTATATTAAAAAGTCTGAAAGAGCACAAATAGACACTTTAAAGTCACACCTCAAAGAACTAAAGAAACAAGAACAAACCAAACCCAGACACAGCAGAAGAAAAGAAATAACAAAGATCACAGCAGAAATTAAATGAAAGTAATTGAAATTAAAACAAAAAATACAAAAGATAAATGAAACAGAAAGCTGATTCTTTGAAAAGATAAACAAAATTGATAGACCTTTAGCAAGATTAACCAGGAAAGGAAGAGAGAAGATTTTAAAAGGTCAATTAGAAATGAAACAAGAGATATTATAGTTGATACCACAGACATATAAAAGATCATTCAAGGCTTCTATAAACAACTTTATGTGCACAAACTAGAAAACCTCAAGGAAATAAATAAATTCCTGGAAATACACAACCCTCCTAGATTAAAACAGGAAGAAACAGAAACTCTGAACAGACCAATAACAAGTAGCAAGATTGAAACAGTAATTTTAAAATTGCCAACAACAATAACAAAAAAGTCCTGGACCAGATGGATTCACAGCTAAAATCTTTTTTATTTATTTGTTTATTTTTTCAGACAGAGTCTTGCTCTGTTGCCCAGACTGGAGTGCAGTGGTGTGATCTTAGCTCACTGCAACCTCCACCTCCTGGGTTCAAGTTATTCTCTTGCCTCAGTCTCCCGAGTAGCTGGGATTATAGGCACCCACCACCATGCTTGGCTAATTTTTGTATTTTTAGTAGAGATGAGGTTTCACCACGTTGAGTAGGCTGGTCTCAAACTCCTGACCTCAAGTGATCCACCCTCCTGGACCTCCCAAAGTGCTGGAATTATAGGTGTGAGTCACCGTGCCTGGCCTCACAGCTGAATTCTATCAAACATTCAAAGAAGAATTGGTAGCAATCTTACTTAAACTATTCGAAAAGATAGAGAAAAAGGGAAACTCCCTAATTTGTGCTATGAAACCAGTATCACCCTAAACCAAAACCAGGAAAGGACATAACAAAAACAGAAAACTACACACCAATATCCCTGATGAACATAGATGCTAAATCCTCAACAAAATACTAGCTAACTGAATCCAACAGCATATCAAGAAGATAATACACCATGATCAAGTGGCTTTCATACCAGGGATGCAGGGGTGGTTTAACACACCCGAGTCAACAAATGTGATACACCACATACATGGAATTGAAAACAAAAATCATATGATCATCTCGACAGAAGCAGAAAAAGCATTTGACAATGTCTACTATCCATTTATGATTAAAACTCTCAGCAAAATCGGCACAGAAGAGACATATCTTAACAAATTAAAAGCCATCTATGACAAACCCACAGCCAGCATTATACCGAACAGGGAAAAGTAGAAAGCATTCCCTGTGAGAACTGAAACAAGACAAGGATGTACACTTTCACCACTTCTATTCAGCATAGTACTGGAAGTCCTAGCCAGAGCAAACAAATAAATAAAAAAGAGAGAAAAAGCAACCAGATCAGTAAAGAGAAAGTTCAACTGTCGCCGATGATATGATCGTATCATCATATACCTAGAAAACCCTAAAGATTCATTCAAAAAGCTTTTAGATCTGATAAATGAATTCCGTAAAGTTTCAGGATACAGAATCAATGTACACAAATCAGGAGTGCTACTATAAAACAACAAAAACTAAGCTGAGAATCAAATCCAGAATTCAACCCTTTTTACAGTAGCTGCAAAAAATAAAATAAAATAAAATAAAACACTTAGGAATACAGCTAACCAAGGAGGAGAAAGGCCTCTACAAGGAAAACTACAAAACACTGTTGAAAGAAATCACTGGTGACACAAACAAATGGAAATACATCTCATGCTCATGGATGGGTAGAATTAATAGTGTGAAAATGACCATACTGCCAAAAGCAATCTACAAATTCAATGCAATTCCCCTCAAAATGCCATCATCATTCTTCACAGAACTACAACAAACATTCCTAAAATTCATATGGAATCAAAAAGGAGCCCACATTGCCAAAGCAAAATCAAGCAAAAGGAACAAATCCAGAGGCATCACATTACCCAATTTCAAACTATACTACAAGGCTATATATAGTCACCAAAACAGCATGGTACTGGTGTAAAAATAGGCACATAGACCAACGTGACAGAATAGAGAACCCAGAAATAAAGCCAAATACCTACAGCCAACTGATCTTCAACAAAGCAAACAGAAACATAAAGTGCAGAAAGGACACTCTATTCAACAAGTGGTGCTGGGATAATTGACAAGCAACATGTGGAAGAATGAAACTGGATCCTCATCTCTCACCTTACACAAAAATCAACTCAAGATGGATCAAAGACTTAAATCTATGACCTAAAATTGTACAAATTCTAGAAGATAACATTGGAAAAACTCTTCTAGATATTGTCTTAGGCAAAGAGTTCATGACCAAGAACCCAAAAGCAAATGCGTCAAAAACAAAGATAGACTTAATTAAACTAAAAAGTTTCTGCAAGCAAAAGAAATAATCAGAAGAGTAAACAGACAACCCACAGAATTGGAGAAAATATTCCAAAACTATGCATCAAAAAAGGACTAATATCAGAATCTACAAGCAGCTGAAACCAATCAGCAAGACAAATGTCAAATAATCCCATCAAAGAGTGGGCTAAGGACATGAATAGACAGTTCTAAAAAATAGATACACAAATGGTCAACAAACATATTAAAAAATACTCAACATCACTAATAATCAGGGAAATGTAAATCAAACCTATTGCAATACCACTTTACTCCTGTACGAACGGACATAATTTAAAAAATCGAAAAAATAATCAATGTTGACATGGATGTGGTGAAAATGGAACACTTTTACATTGCTGGTGGGAATGTAAACTAGTACAACCACTATGGAAAACAATATGGAGACTCCTTAAAGAACTAAAAGTAGAACTATCATATGATCTAGCAATCCCACTACTGATTTCTACCCAGAGGAAAATAAGTCATTATATGAAAAAGACACTTGCACACACATATTTATTGCAGCACAATTTGCAATTGCAAAAATATGAAACCAGCCTAAATGTTCATCAACCAATGACTGGATAAAGAAAAAATAAATATATACACATACTGTGGAGTACTACACTAGCCATAAAAAAGGAATAAAATGATGGCATTCACAGGAACCTGGATGGAATTGGAGATCATTCCTCTATGTGAAGTAACTCAGGAATGGAAAACTAAACATTTGTATGTTTTTACTTATAAATGGGAGCCAAGCTATGAAGATGCAAAGGCATGAGCATATAATGAACTCTGGGGACTTCTGGGGAAAGGTGGGAGGCTGATGAAGAATAAAAGACTACAAATTGGGTACAGTGCACACTGCTCAGGTGACAGGTGCCACACAATCTCAGAAATCACCATTACACCATTACTAATCCATGTAACCACAAACCACCTGTTCCCCCAAACTATTTAAATTAAAAAATTTAAAAATAAGATAATATTTACCTTGTGAGATAGTTGAGATAGTTCTTAAAAATTGTATTTCTCTCATGATTAGCAAGGTTGGACATTTGAAAATATATCTGTTGGCTACTTGTTTGTCTTATTTTGAGAAATATTACCTATATACATATGTGTGTATACACACATATATACACACATACACATACATACATATATACACGCACACACATACATACATATATTCTTGAATCCTCCCTCTCTTCCTAAAGATTTTGGATCTGTACGTTTGAGCAGTCCTAGAATCTGCATTTTTAGTATAAATTCCAGGTGGTTCTGTTAAAAGGAAGTTTGAAGACCACAATTTGAAAAACAGTGTTAGTAGCAGTGAAATAATTTTTCAAGAGAGGATCTACATAAAATTTTAGATATATTCAGTGTAGAATGAAGGTTAAACTTGAGAAATGTAGAAATGTAGCATTATGAAATGTTCAGGCAGGGAGGGAAGATCATTCTAGCCTAATGCCTTCATTTCACACATGAGGAAATATGGGCTCTGAGAACTGCCCAAAGGTTATATAATAAGTTTGTGGTGGAATCAGAGCTAAAAATAAGGTCTTAACTCCCTGTTCAAGCTCTTCCCCTCTTCATTTTACATTCTAAAATGAAATAGCATTCAAAGAATTAATTAGACATGTTCTTGTAGCTTTTTAACATTTTATAAGGCTGTAGCATTTCTCATTGTGTTTCAAACTACAGCTCCAGTCTATTTAGACATTTTGGGAGAATAACAAAGGAGTTGATCTCCACAAAAGTAGAAAAGAGCGTGGAAAAAATACAGCTGGTAGCAGACAAGCTTTTCTCTGTGAAGAGATTTTAAACAATTATTTTATGTTTTAAATACCTGCAATTAGACGCCTCTATATAACCACTCCAGTCTCCTTCTGGCTTTTCCAAAATAAAATCTTTCTTTTTTCTGCACAGGAAGGTCAGATTGTGTCTTGTTGATGGACACCTGATGAGCAAAGTGCATGTATCATGAATGCTAACACCCATTGTTATTATTTTCAAGAACCAGGTATTAAGTGCCTAAGATGCCAACATGGAAAACAACCCTTTAACAGACTCTTCTTCATTTTGTTAAACTCTTCTGCATTTCTATAGGATAAAAATCTATTTCAAAGCTGTGCTGCTGGCAGTTTTACATGAAATGTATTTTAAGCATGACCAGTTGTTTTCATGTGGAAAAATACAAACATGACTAACATATAAAATGATTATACAAATTGCACAGGTCTGATTGCTTAGAATATTCACTATTCCAAACGTTCTGTTTCTTAAAGGGAAATATTCATCAGAAAATAAATTGCATATTTAGAACTTGAAATCTGAGTTTTAAAAAAAAAAAAAGTTTCTACTTCTTTGCAAAGAAGACAGTGAACACATTGGAGTAGAAAAACACTAATGTTGCAACCAGGTGACAGAAGGTCTAGTGTAGCTGCTCTGAACAAATTTTAACTTCAGTTTGCTCATGTGCAAAATGCAGGTGATATTCCAACCTATCTGACAGACTATTAAAAGGCTCGTATGAATTTATCATTGTGGGATGATTAATAAAAAATTATTATTTAGTAGCTGATATGTTTATTTGCAGTGCAAATAGCATGAAGAATATTATAATGTGATATTAGGAGGAAATGATCACAATATTTAACATAAAATATTACCTATTTCCAGTGAAAGGGCAGTACAATCTTTTGCAAACACAGCATTACATAAAGCATTTCAGTAATGTTATTCAGTTTGCTTCCCCAGGGTCTTGAAACCAGCTCATAGGTGCTGACTTGTTCCAACCTCAAAATCTTCATTCTAGGCAGAAATTAAACCAAGTCAAACGAGACAGGCATACTGCAGAGAAGATGGAAATATCAAGAGATAAATGATTATGATATGCTCTCTCATAGCCCATCAATTCCTTATATACAAATCTTAGGTGATTCTGATACCAAACTAGGTTTGGAACCAAAGCTGTAGATGGTCTAATCCAGTAATTCTCAGTCTCTGATACACATTAAATTCAAGAGGAGAATTTAGAAAGAAAATATAGAGGCTTCACACACCCAGATATTTTACTGACTTGAGCATCAGAATTTGTTTTAAAAGTCTCCAGTGATTTTATTAATAATGTGTAACCAGGATCGAGAACAACTGATCTAAGGAATTAAGTAAGGAAGAATTATTCCCTTCTGGAGGAGAGGGGCTCAGTTTCCTTAATTCCTTATTCATTGAGGAAACTGAGCTCCTCTCCTCCAGAAGGGAATAATTAAATTTCTATAAGCATGTATAAATATGAACAGTCAATTCAATTCAACAAACCTTTATTGAGGACTCACATGTTTGTGGTATCCATGCCTATTAAAATTGCCCTATTGATTCATAAGAATGAAAGTAATTAAAAATTATACAAGACAGGCTGGGCATGGTGGCTCATGCTTGTAATTCCAGCACTTTGGGAGGCCAAGGTGGGCAGATCACTTGAGGTCAGGAGTTCAAAACCAGCCTGGCAAATATGAGGAAACATCGTCTCCACCAAAAATACAAAAATTAGCCAGGCTGGTGTCATGCACATGTGGTCCCAGCTACTTGGGAGGCTGATGTATGAGAATCACTTGAACCCAGCAGGTAGAGGTTGCAGTGAGCTGAAATTGTTTCACTGCACTCCAGCCTGAGCAATAGAGTGAGACTCTGTCTCAGAAAAACAAAACAAAACAAAACAATTATTCAAGGCAGAATAAGGTAAATGCCACAGGAAGAAAAGCAAGGTGTTTTGGTACTTCCAAGAGCTGAGAAATAGCTTGAGGTCTTTATCAGGAATATGGTATAAAACCAGAAAATGTTGATTTCTGAATCTGTAGAACTGGAGATACTACTATGACATCATACTGTAATTCTACCTCATGCTTCAAAAGTTGCCCTGTGTACCAAAAAACTGTCAAGACTGCTCATTATGGACACTAAAACTACAAAAGTGTTTTGAAAGGAATATCGTAATAAATAAGAGTAACCTTGGATTTCTTTTAACTTGTGTTTGTTTTAAATTATAGAATTGTACTCATTATTGCAAAAGTCCTGAAAAATTACTTGAGAATGCCTATTAGTGATGGTTATGGAATATGCAGTCTTTCCTGGATATCTTTTTAGTTACTTTTTTAACTACCAAAATACATTCTAATATGTCACTACTTCTCCAATTTCAGGGATACTCATCCAGTTCAGGGCCTCAGCATCTACCATCTGAATTAGCTCAAAGTCTCCTTTCTGGTTTTCTTTCTTCTAATCTCTTACCTCATGCAATTCATTATACACACTGTGAAATCAGTCATTCTGAAACACTATTGTGAAATGTTTTCAATGTCAAGTGTTATCAATTTTGCTATGAATAATTTTATAGTATCCATTTATTTGTTTCCTTTTCAAAGTTTGTTCATCAAAGTACTACATGTAAATAATTTAAGAATCAAAAAATATTACAAGGCTTACAGCTGTCTCTTAAATCATCTCTTCACATTCTTAATTTCTGCTTCCCAGAGGACGTCTCTTTCAATTATTTTGGTTAGCTGTTTTCTCCTGGTATTATTTGAATTGATATGTTTATACCACTACTTCTAGATTTCTCAGCATTGGACATTGCCTATTGATTTCTACTCTAAAGGAGTGGCCATTGCCTATTGATTTTCTACTCTAAAGGACAAAGATTTTGCTCAGCTATACACTCCGCCTCTTCCTTCCTACAATAAATGTTGTAGGGACTGGGGCTATACCCGTGAACAAAACAAAGTCCCCAGTACTTGTGAACTTACATTGTGGTATAAGAAGGTAAAAACATAATAACTAAATAACTGAATAATATAATTCCAGAAAAATGACCCATAATATGAAAAAAAGAAAAGAAAGAAAGACAATGGGAAAGGACACAGGTCTTTTTCCTCCCTCTACTCAATACAGTTGTAATAAAATGTTTGATGTTTTCACTGATATGACTAGATAATTACTTGACACTGAAGCATATATTGTAATATAATTACCTCTCATTTATTGTACAACTATTTCTTTTCTCTCAGAGTGTAATTTTCTTTGCCTTTGGTTTGTTTTTCATTTACTGAGAACTAATTCATTCTTACCATTCTGCCAAAACTATAAAACTTCTCGCGATATGGTCAAACACAACAGTTAATTATTATTTTTTTTTTTCTCCTCCTCTTCTTCCTCTCTCATCAGTCCTCCCAGGGACCTCTATCTTCCTGTCCTCCCAGGGACCTCTGTCCTCCTGCTCCAGCCTTTTTCAGTAATTTTCCAGGCCTGCAGCATAACTGTCATGTGCAAGCCCCCCTTCATTATCTTCCTAGGATTTCCCTCTGCCTCTCCCCTGGGTGCGTCTCCTTTACCAGCTCCCACATCTTCCTGTTTCTTGATTTAGCCCTCCAGTGGACTGTTGAGAAAAGGTGCACAGGAAGTAAATTTCTGCAACCTTGAGTGACTGAAAATGTTTTTATTCTACTCTTACCCTTGATGTGTAGACTGGGTATAGGATTCTAAGTTGGAAATAATTTTTTCTCAGAAATTAGAGACATTGCTTTGTTGCCTTCTGGATTTCAGCATTGGTATTTGGAATTCTGATGTCAGTCTTGTTCCCATTCCTTGGAATGTGACCTAGATTTTTTCCACTGGTAGTCTTAGTGTTCTAAAATTTCAAAATAATTTAGCTTGCACAAGGCCTTTTTTTTATGGAGAGGCAGAAATGTGCGTGAGGTGTCAGGTGTCAGTCTGCCCCTACTGGAGGGTTCCTCCCAGTTAGGCTACTGGGGGGTCAGGGACCCACTTGAGGATGCAGTCTGTCCGTTCTGAGATCTCAAACTCCGTGCTGGGAGACCTGTTACTCTCTTCAAAGCTGTCAGACAGGGACATTTAAAGTCTGCAGAGGTTTCTGCTGCCTTTTGTTGGGCTATGCCCTGCCCCCAGAGATGGAGTCTATAGAGGCAGGCAGGCCTCCTTGAGCTGTAGTGGGTTCTACCCAGTTTGAGCTTCCCAGTTGCTTTGCTTACCTACTCAAACCTGAGCAATGGCGGGCGCTCCTCCCCCAGCCTCTCTGCTGCCTTGCAGTTCTATCTCAGACTACTGTGCTAGCAATGAACAAAGCTCCGTGGGCGTAGGACCCTCTGAGCCAGGCACCGGATGTAATTTCCTGGTATGCGTTTGCTAAGACCGTTGGAAAAGCGCAGTATTAGGGTGGGAGCGACCCAATTTTCCAGGTGCCCTCAGTCACTGCTTCCCTTGGCTAGGAATGGGAATTCCCTGACCCCTTGCACTTCCTGGGTGAGGCAATGCCTCGCCCTGCTTCCGTTCGGCTCACACTCCGTGGACTGCACCCACTGTCCTGCCCCCACTGTCTGACAAGCCCCTGTGAGATGATCCTGGTACCTTAGTTGGAAATGCAGAAATCACCCCTCTTCTGCATCGCTCACACTGGGAGCTGTAGACTGGAGCTATTCCTATTCGGCCATCTTGAAACCACCGACCCCCAATTTTCCATGTTATTTCTTTAATAATTTTATCCCCTTCATTTTTTAATACTTTTTTTCTGGAATCATTATTAATTGAATTTCCTCAATGTCATGTTTCAAGCTATCATATTTAAAATATCAGTATCAGGCCAGGCATGGTGGCCCACACCTGTAATCCCAGCAGTTTGGAAACGAGGCTGACAGGGGTGGATCACCTGAGATCCCAAGTTTGAGACCAGCCTGGTCAACATAGCAAAACCCCATCTCTACTAAAAATATAAAAATTAGCCAGCCATGGCGGTAGTAATCCCAGCTACTTGGGAGGCTGAGGGAGAAGAGTCATTTGAACCTGGGAGGCGGAGGTTGCACTGAGCTGAGATCACACTGCTGCCCTCCAGCCTGGGAGACACAGTAAAACTCTGTCTCAATAAATAAATAAATAAAATCAATATCAATATTTTTGTTTTATTTTTTGAATATGTGTATTTATAACATATTCATATATACACACATATATATGTTTATGTATTTATACACAAGTATAGATACAAACATTTTAAACTGGATGCATGATTTTCTCTTTTCTTTCTGAGGATATTTATTATAGGTTTGTATGTTTTGAAGTTTTCCTCTGTGTTTTTCCCTCTATTTTATTTTATTTTAATTTTTTGAGACAGAGTCTCACTCTGTCACCCAGGATGGAATGCATTGGCATGACCTTGGCTCACTGCAACCTCTGCCTCCCGGTTCAAGCAATTCTTCTGCCTCACCCTCCCGAGTAGCTGGGATTACAGGTGCCCGCCACCACACCCAGCTAATTTTTGTATTTTTAGTAGACATGGAGGTGTGGTGGGGGAAGTGGTAGGTGAGGTGAGGGGAGGGGTTTCATTATGTTGGGCAGGCTGGCCTCGAACTCCTGACCTCAAGAAATCTGCTCACCTTGGCCTCCCAAAGTGCTGGGATTACAGGCATGAGCCACTGTTCCCAGACTTTCCCCCTGTCTATTATGTTAGAGGCTTTTCTCAAGTGATTCTTACCTGGTAATTCTTGGCAGTTTATTTATACATAAAAAGGAGGCTTTTAAGCTATGGGATTTCTCAGCTGGTGAGACTTGCTTTAGGAAAGTTGAGTTAGGTTAAGGATCCCTTGAAGAGGCAGCTGGGCTTCCCTAAATATCAATTTCTGTGTATCTTTGATTTTGAGCTTGTCAGTTATTTCCAGTTTACTTCTTGCCTAGGGGTATTAAATTTTGCTACTAGTGTTTTGTGAGCAGAATTAGGATAGAGGGTAACTGTTTTTCATGCAGACTCACTCAATCCCTTTGTGTTCAATATGGTGTCCCATAGTCCCAGCTCTCTGCTCTGTCTAGGGTGAATCCAGGTTTTGTGGGGCCTAAGGCTTATAGTCTTTGGGGGCCCTCTTCCAGACCAAAAAAAATAAATAAACTATGAATGCAAAATTAAATACAGGAACTTGGAAGGGACCTATGCAAGTGGAGGGCCTATGCTTCATTTGCTTCATGGTAAATCTGACTCTTCATCCTGATTCCTACCAGGGTCCCAGAGGAGTGGTACCTGACTTTGTTGGCTGAAGAGGGGATCTGGGATTTCTATACTGCTGCTTACAGTCTTTTCATTAATTCTCTTCCTTTTAGTAGTATCCCATATCCTTGTTCTTCACGACAAACGAGTGTCTTCGAGTCCCAAAGCTTTATGGCCCTTACAGTTTAATAGGTGTACTTCTGTTGGGGCATCTGACACTGCAGGCAGTTAGGCTTCAGTGATCTCTGCTGAGCTATCTTTTATCACTCATTCATCTGTTTCCCATCATCTAAAATGTGTGGCTATCTCTTAGCTGCTGTTATTGCCCACCCTGTTCTCTTTGTTCTCACAGTGGTTTCATTCCTTTGCTGCCATTTAAGTGGGGATTTTAGGAGAGCACAGAACTAACCAAACAGGTTCAATTTGCCATGTTTAATCAGAAGTCTCACTGTATCTGAATACTTTTATGTTTGTCATTAAATCCAATATTTTATTGCCACTTAGATGAATTCATTATACAACTCAGCATTTGTTGTACTACATATTTTAAAAATATATACAGTACTTCAATATTCTCATAACCTGCTTTTTGTTCTTTCATTTTTAATATCAATAGCTTAAGGGGTACATGTGGTTTTAGTTATATGGATGATTCGTATAGTGGTGAAGTCTGGGCTTTTAGTGTAGTCATCACCTGAGTTGTGTATATTGTACCCAATAGGTAATTTTTCATCCCAGACTCCTTTCCCACCCTCCCTTCTTCTGAGTCTCCAATGTCCATTATAGCACTCTGTATGCATTTGTGTAACCATAGCTTAGCTCCCACTTACACATGCAAACATTCTGTTTTTCGTTTTACATTCCTGAGTTACTTCACTTAGGATAATGGCCTCCAGTTCTTCCAAGTTGCTGCGAAAGACTTTATTTCACTGTTTTTTATGGCTGAGTAGTATTCTATGGGGTGTGTGTGTGTGTGTGTGTGTGTGTGTCAATGGGCACTTAGATTGATTTTTTATCTTTGAAATTGTGAATTGTGTTGGAAGAAACATATGAGTTGCAAGCATCTTTTTGATATAATGACTTCTTTTCCTTTAAGTAGATACCCAATAGTGAGATTGCTGGATTGAATGGTAGATCTACTTTTAGTCCTTTGAGAAATCTCCCTACTGTTTTCCATAGTGGTTGTACTAATTTACATCCCCATCAATAGCAGAAAAGCATTCCCTTTTCACTGCAACCACACAGATATCTATTGTTTTTTGTCTTCTTAGTAATGGCCGTTCTGATTGGGGTAAAGTGGTATCTCATTGTGGTTTTAATCTGCATTTTCCTAATGATTAGTGTTGTTGAGCATTTGCTCATGTTTCTTGGCTATTTCTATATCTTCTTTTGAGAAATGTCTACACCTGTCATTTATCCACTTTTTAAAGGGATTTTTTTTCTTGCTAATTTGTTTCAGTTCCTTATAGATTCTAGAATTAGTTCTTTGTCAGATACATATAGTTTTTCAATATTTTCTCCCATTCTGTAGGTTGTCTTTATACTCTGTTGATAATATGGTGTTTCTTTTTAGCCAATAAACCAATACTTACTAGGTCAACAACCTACTGTGTTCTCATATTAATCATGTTTTAGAAAGAGGAATATTCAAGAAAGTGTCTATATTTTTTAAAAACAAAATTACAAAATAATGCATGTTAGTAAAGGAGTTTGTAAAAAAATTTCCTATGTTTTGTGGAAAAAATTTTGCCTAGTTTATTCTTCTAGACAATATTTGATAAATGTTTGTTAAATATATAAATGCGCCCAGAAATAGTCCAATTGCACCCCACTATGCTTCTTGGAACCGCAGATTTGCAAGAAAACTTCAATAAGTATAGTGTGAAAAACAGATACGTAGTCAAGTGAGTTTTGTAAATTCTGAGTTCAATGAATCAAACAGTTTTTTTACATCAAGGCTTCTTAGAGCCTTAACTACAATATTCATAGTGAGTCTTTAAAGAGGTAATAATTATTAGTATTTTCCAAACTTATTGTACTACCAATCCTATTTAGACAGCATACTATCAACTCCTTACAAAACAAATTACATCAAGATACAGTTTGAAAATTTTTGTAATCAACAGCATGTTTTCTAATTCTGTTGACAGACCTAATTTTCATCCTATGAAAGACCTAATTTTCATCCTGCAGGGTAATTGTAGTTCTTCCATTATCAATTCCATTCTAGATCCTGATCTCTTATGCTTACTCTCACTTGAAACCCTTAGGAATATCAGTTTGACCATATTCCTCAAGGATGTAAATAATTCAGGAGGAAATGAAAAGCTTGTGTCAGAGAAATTTTAATATTAGAGTTATTGGGGAGAAGCAGGGATGAATAAAGGATAACAATGGGATGGTCAGGCAAAAGCTAGGTCACCCAAATAGTCCTGAGCTGAAGAGTTTGCTTATGCTTTAGGATCAGGGTTAATTTTAAGGCAGAATCAGGTAGAGAAAGAGATAACACCAAAGATAGTCATTAAATCTCTCTCCTCCCTCTGTTCTCTCTCTGATCTTTAGTGTTTGCCAAACTTTCTCTCTGCACATATTAAACATTCAGATTTTGTGGCCAAGGTCTCAGACTGTTGGAAGCAGAGTATGTGGAAAAAATGATTCTTAGGACTGGCAGGGTTAGAAAATACTGCCCACTAAGACACCACTGTATGTGTGACTTACCTTGCTATTTCTGACCTTGGCCCTCACATCCATAATTATCCTGCTGGAGAATTTGAACTCAACTTCTGTCATATGTGTTTGCTTAGCTTTGGATTCTGATCACACAGTTTCTGAGCCCATTATCTCATCTTGGTTCTGGATTTTCTCTCTACTTAATATTTCAGACTGGCATTAAACTGAGTGAATTCCCTTTCTGATTAATCTTGCCAGAGCAGCTCAGAAAAAAATGATCTCAATACCTTCTCCGAATATTTGAGGGAATTGGATGTTAAATAGATGCACAGTAACTGAAGAATAGTTGTTCAGGGAATTTTTAAAAATAGTTAACATAGAATTCAAAAGTGCAAAAAAAAAAAAAAAAAAAAAACAATAACTAAGAAGTGTAATTCTTCTGTCCTGTTTCTGCCAGCTACAAAGTTTTCCTGCATGAAGGCCACTGGCATTTTATGAATTGCTCTGGAGATACTCTAATGAGTTTACAAACATTTGTGTAATATGTGTGCATATATTTCTTTTACACAAATGTATCATGCCATCTACTCTGCTCTACGTGTTGTTGTTGTTGTTGTTGTTTTGCCTAATTTATCTTGGAGATTGTTATAAATTGAATTGTATCCCCCCAAAAAGTATCTTCGAGTCCTAACCCCTAATACCTCAGAAAGTGACCGTATTGGAAATAAGTCCGCTGCAAATGTAATTAGTTAAGATGAGGTCATACTGGAGTAGGATGGGTCTTCAATCCAATGTGACTAAGTGTCCTTATAAGAAGAGACAGAGACATACAGGAGGAATGCCATGTAACAACAGAGGCAGAGGTTGGAGTCAAGCAGCTGCAGGCCAAGGAACCCCAAGGCTTGCTGGCAAATTACCAGAAGCTAGGAAGAGGCAAGGAAAGATTCTCACCTACAGGTTTCAGAGAGAGCCTGGTACTACCAACACCGTGATTTGGGACTTCTGTTACAGTAGGTAGCTAGTCAGGCATGAAAAGGGCAGGAGAGGGCCCCCCACCACCATGAAAGTCAGACGACCATCAGGTGATGATCAGGCAGTTGTTAACTGTCTCTCTGAAATAATAACAGCTTACAGCCAGTCCCAGGGAAAGACAGTCTCCTCATGCATAGAAAAAACCTGAAACTGGTGATCAGCAGCTTCCTGGTATGTATCAGGAGTTGGGCAAGCAGGCTCAAGCATGCGCATTAAGAGGCAAAATGGCGGTGGGGCACGGTGGCTCACACCTGTAATCCCAGCACTTTGGGAGGCTGAGGTTGGTGGATCACGAGGTCAGGAGATCGAGACCATCCTGGCTAACACGGTGAAACCCTGTCTCTACTACAAATACAAAAAAAAAAAAAAAAAAAAAAAAAAAAATCAGCGGGGTGTGGTGGCGGGGTGCCTGTAGTCCCAGCTACTCGGGAGGCTGAGGCAGGAGAATGGCGTGGACCTGGGAGGCAGAGTTTGCAGTGAGCCGAGATTGCGCCACTGCACTCCAGCCTGGGTGACACAGCGAGACTCCATCTCAACAACAAAAAAAAGAGGCAAAACGGTGAAGTTTAACTAGTATATGACCTTCCAGGGACATTCCACCAGTAAGGGAAGAATGCCTCAAATGAGCATGTTCACCTCCCGACTGCTAGCAGACCACTGTGCATGAGGACAGCCCACCCCAAAGGAGGGATCGGGGAGAAGGGACACAAGACCCCAGAAGCATGCGAACGTATAAAACCCCCAAGTCAAAGGGTCAAACCACACACTTGTCCTTCAAGTCGCCCCACTTGCCCATCTTCCAGGTGTGCTCTCCTTTCTTTTGCTCCTGGTCTAAAGCTTTTTAATAAACTTTCACTCCTGCTCTAAAATGTGTCTTGGTCTCTCCTTCTGCCTTATGCCCCTCAGTCAAATTCTTTCTTCTGGAGTCAAAAATTGAGGTTTCAGCAGACCCATATGGCTTCATCACCAGTATCACTTCTAGCCTTCAGAACTATAATGCAATAAACTTCTGTTATCTTATGTGGTACTTTGTTTCAGCAGCCTTAGGAAGTGAATACAGAGATCTTTCCACATTAATAGAGAGGTGTTTCAGTCTATTTGACAGCTGCATAGTATTCTATTGTATGGTTGGGCCATAACTTATCTACTTGATAAATAAATTATGAACATTCAAGTGATTTTTATTTATTTACTTATTTATTTATTTTTATTTATTTTTATTATACTTTAAGTTCTAGGGTACATTGCACATAACGGCAGGTTTGTTACCATATGTATATCTTGTGCATGTTGTGTCTGCACCCATCAACTTCATCAGCACCCATCCACGTCGTCCTTGTACATCAGGGTATAACCCCAATGCCATCCTTCCCTCCCTCCCTCCCCCATAATAGGCCCCCGTGCGTGATGAGTTCCCCTTCCCACAATCCAGGCGTAAACTCCATTGTTCAATTCCTCAACTCTATGATGAGAATACTCAGGTGTTTTGGTTGCCTGTTTCTTCGCGATAAGTCCTGCTGAGAATGATGGTTCCCAGTTGCATCCATGTCCTACAAAGCATAATCATTCATCCCTTTTTTATGGCTTGCATAGTATTTCCATGGGTATATTTGCCAACCCACATTTCTGTTAATCCATCTGTCACAGATGGATATGTTGGTTGATCCAAGTCTTTTGCTATTGTGAATAGTGCCACAATGAACATACAGTTGTGGCATGTGTCTTTATAGCAGCATGATTTTATAATCCTGTATATACCCCAGTAGTGTGAGGAATTGGCTGGGTTTCAAATGGTATTTCTAGTTCTAGATCCTTTGAGAAATTGCCATACTGTTTTCCACAATGGTTGAACCAGTTTTTACAATTCCACCAACAGTGAAAAGAGTGTTCCCTATTTCCCACATGCCTCTCCAGCTACCGTGTTTCTGACTTTTAATTATTGTCTCATTCCTCTCATTGGATTTTGATTTGCATTTCCTCTGATGGCCCAGTGATGACGAGCACTTTTTTCATGTGTCTGTGGCTGTATGAATTCTCTCTTTTTGAGAAATGTCTGTTTCATATCCTTTTGCCACACTTTTTGATGGATTGTTTGTTTTTTTTCTTGTAATGTTTGAGCTCTTTGATACGGTTTCTGGATATTAGCCCTTGTCAATGATAGATTGCAAATTTTCTCCATTCTGTAGGTTGCCCTGTTCACCTGATGGTAGTTTCTTTTGCTATGCAGAGCTCTTTAGTATTATGAATCCCATTTGTCAATTTTGGCTTTTGTGCCGTTGCTTTTTGGTGTTTTAGACATGAAGCCTTGCCCATGCCTATGTCTCCTGAATGCTATACCGTTAGTCCAGGGTTTTTATGGTATTAGGTCTAACATTTTACATGATTTTTAAACTTTTGTCATTAAAAGCAATGCAGAAAAGGAGCAACTTCATACATGCGTCACTTCACATGAGTGAGATTATCTTGAGCTAAATACCTAGAGTTAGTGAATAATCAAATTGAAATAAGTTGCTTTGTATGTGAACAAGTGAAGAATTATTGTGACTTGAGTAACCATAAGTTTCCACAGAGGGTATAGTAAAATTGTGTGCCAGCCAATAATGATGCTAAATAGGATGATTTTGTCTTGACTCCTCTCCCATCCCTCCCCCAAATTGTTTGCCTGCTATGTAACCTTTTAGACAAGCCTCTGTTCTCTCCGGATCTCTGCTGCAGTTGAATTTCTAATGTTCTATTACCTAACATCTTAGGGTGGTTATTATAAGGATCAAATTTTTAAAAAGTTTGTGAAAGCAATTTCACCACATAAAGACAGGGATTTGCCATTGTCTTTGGTGTAAAGCAATGTTTGATAACTTTATTATGCCTTTCATCCACATCCTATCCACAAACACTTGTTCTGAGTTATAGACCTGCTTCTCATATTTATGTTTACTATGTTTCACTACATAGTAATTTATTAGTCTTTTCCTTTATATTTCCCCACAACAGTATACTATCTTTTCTACAAATGATACAACCTAATAAATATTTATTCATTGTTGTTTTAGACTAAAGGTTTCATCAGCAAAATTTCTTTTTTCCTAAAGATGGCCTTGGCATTTACTTTTATAGAGTACAGTTTCCATGAACCACTTTCTTCCTCTTTCTTCTCTTTTCAGATTAGAATAACTGTTGGCAATACATTTTTAACCAATGGACTGAAAAGAATTAGTACAAGATCTATTTAATTGTCACAGCAAGTCCATGATGAGGGCTGCACAAAGGAAGGAGGTAATTTGTTTTCCTGGATCACAAAGGCTTTTCTTTTCTAGGCAGGGTTTAGGATTGGGAACCATGGTCACATGATTATTGTTTTTAGTATCCTCAGCCCTCTAGCCTGTCAAGAATTGTCAGAGTTAAGAGTATGCTGTTGTGGCCAGGCGCGGTGGCTCAAGCCTGTAATCCCAGCACTTTGGGAGGCCGAGACGGGCGGATCACGAGGTCAGGAGATCGAGACCATCCTGGCTAACACGGTGAAACCCCGTCTCTACTAAAAAATACAAAAAACTAGCCGGGCGACGAGGCGGGCGCCTGTAGTCCCAACTACTCGGGAGGCTGAGACAGGAGAATGGCGTGAACCCGGGGGAGGAGCTTGCAGTGAGCTTAGAGCCGGCCACTGCACTCCAGCCTTGGTGGCAGAGCAAGACTCCGTCTCAATCAAAAAAAAAAAAAAAAAAAAAAAAAAGAGTATGCTGTTGTTTATACGATATAATTGGTGAAGTGCTAGAAAGAGTTCTAAGTCTTCATACAGCTCTCCTAGATCTTTCCTAGGTACTTAAAATTCCTATCTTCAGAGTCAATGCTTTTGTGAATTCTCTCCCTCAAATGTAAATAGCCTGAAGGACTATCATAATCAACCATTTTCAGTCATCAGTAACTCTGTGTGAATTGGCCCATTAGATTCTTTTCCTGCTGATAATGGATGGCCAAGAAGAAAGTGTAAATTCAACAGAGAAGTTTTCACAGAAACGAACTGTGCCCAGCCTTTGCCATGAGGGGGCAAAGTAAGTCCAATGACATGCATTTCACTCCGTCTTCTCCTCTTGCTATTGACTGAGCCAGGAGCCTTTCAGCCAGGAATCCCGGGATTGGAGAGGTCTAGAGATTGCACTAAAAGGACCTTCTTCATTGACCTGCAGGGTCAACTCTTAGGCAAAATCGTGAAGTAGCTGTTACGTTTTTCTAAACTTTCAGTTTGACAAGCATAAGAATTATTTTGGCAAAGCTCGAAATGACCCCTGGCAGTCAAAATGGTTCATCACACTTCTTTAAAACATAATGTTGGGAGTGGTTGTTTTCTGAAACAAGTTACTTACTGAAAGTATTCTGCACTTTTCCTGCCATTTTCCCTTTTTCCCATTTCTGTGGCCATTGTGGGGCTACTGATCTCCATGTACTCTGGTAGGGGCTAATTTTTTTTTAAAGGAGTCTTTCTTTCTTTCTTTCTTTCTTTCTTTCTTTCTTTCTTTCTTTCTTTTTTTTATGAGGTAAAATATGCATATATGATTTACTATTTTTATTTTATTATTATTATTTTTTTGTTAGACAGGGTTTCACTCCTGTCGCCCAGGCTGGAGTGCAATGGCGCGATCTCGGCTCACTGCAACCTCTGCCTCCCAGGCTCAAGCAATTCTCCTGCCTCAGCCTCCCAAGTAGCTGGGATTACAGGCATGTGCCACCACACCTAATTTTTGTACTTTTGGTAGAGACGGGGTTTCACCATGTTGGCCAGGATGGTCTCAATCTCTTGAAGTCGTGATCCACCCACCTCGGCCTCCCAAAGTGCTGGGATTACAGGTGTGAGCCACCGCACCTGGCCTATCTTTACCATTTTTAAGTGTATAGTTCAGTGGTAATAAATACGTTTATATTCTTTTTTCCCCTTCTCCCTTCTTCTTCTCTACCCCCTCCCCTTTCCAGTCTCTGGTAACCACCAGTCTACTTCCTATCTTCAGGAAATCCACTTTTTAAGCTTCTGCCTGTGAATGAGAATGTGCTATATTTGTCTTTCTGTGCTTGGCTTATTTCACTTAGCATAATGGCCTCCAGTTCCATTCATGTTGCTACAAATGACAAAATTTCATTCTTTCTTATGGCTGAATAATATTCCATGGTGTATATATACCACATTTTCTTTATCCATTCATCGTTGATGGGCACTTAAGTTGATTCCATATTTTGGCCATTGTGAATAGTGCTGAAATAAACATGAGGATGCAGATATCCTTTGATATATTGATCTCCTTTCTTTTGGAAATATACGCAGTAGTGAAATTGCTGGATCATATGATATTTTTGGTTTTTTGAGGAACCTCCATACTGTTCTCTGTAAGTGGCTGTACTAATTTGTATTCCCATCAATAGTGGATTAGAGCTCCCCTTTTTCCACATCCTCAGCAGCATCTGTTATTACCTGTCCTTTTGGTATAAGCCATTTTAATTGCTGGGAAAGGATATTTAACTTTGCTGAATATTTTAAGGCCAACAGGATAATCAGTAGTTTCCATTGTACCCTACTGGTGGCTTGAGATTTGCTTGAAGGATTGACTGTCTGCTTTGTTCTCTCTCTCTCCCCGCCACTCCCCTATCCCCCCTACTGCCCCACCACCACACACACACACACATGCTTTTCTGATTCACATGACTAGAAAAACTGTTAGAAAGAACTGAGGTCCCATCTAGGTAAACCTGCCTGGACTGTTGGCTACATTTTTCAGGAATTAGCTTTCATTTCAGAAATAATGAAAATTATAAATTGAAAGCACCTCATGGAAGAAGCATTCACTTTTCTTGAGAACAACCAACAAAGTGTAGGTGGTTTCATAAATTAGATTCACCCAAAGATGTTTCAATCCAAATATTACTCTCTGTTATTGATTTATTGAACTTGTCATATTATCTCATTGTGAAATTTTCCTTTATGAAAATATTTTCTCTAAATAAAGAAGCCTCCTTTTTCAGTAACAGTATTATTTTTATTAAATTACTGACTCCTTCTCCTCTGCCTATAAAACCTGTTCAAGCCTCCCTCTATCACATATATATATATATATATATCTTTCCTTGGACACTGTTTTCTACTCAGGTGAATGCTTTATGTCTTTCCTTCCTTTCCTTATAGACTCCATGTCCTAACCTCTCATTTTCTCACCAATCAACTGTAATAATACCATTATATGTAATAGGTAATATTTGTTGAGTGAATAATATGTGCCAGGCACTATGCAGCTTACATTTCTTCCAGGAATGAAATAAAGTAGGTATCATTAGTAGCTTTGTTTATACAGATGAAAACACTGAGGCTTAAAGAGTGTGAGTAGGTTGCTCAGCAAGTCAGTGAGTAGGTGGTAACCAAAGAAACACTCCAGTTTTGTCCTGTAGTTGATATCTAAATCATTGCCATTATCCACAATGTATACTGTCTCCACCAACTTACTGTAACCCAATCACTGAATCTTGAAATACAAGGATCTATCTCTAGTCTTCATCATATTCAATCTCCCAGCCTCAGTCACAATTGGGCATCTGGTACCTTCTTCCAGCTTTTATTTCCACAATATTATACTTTTTTGGTGTCTCTACATTTCCAACTATTCTTTCTGGCTTTGCTGAGTTAGCCTCTTAAATTGTCTCTTAAATGTTTGTATGATCTAAATTTCTTTTGCCCTTTGAATGTCTTCTCTGAAATCTGAGTGATTTCAGTGACTCCTATGGCCTCTACAATAATCTCAACTCTAATTCCAGGACCCCTTTCTCCTGAGCTCCAGATTTATCTCTACTTTTATAGGTACCACAACCTAGAAATATCCAAATCAACCTCATTGTCTTTCATTTGAAGTCTGTTTCTCTGCATTTCCTCCCTCATTCTACAATATATTTTATATAAACATACAAGCTAACAGACGTAGTAAGAGATATTTTTTACCTCCCTTTTCCTTTCATTCCCACATTTAATAAGTCATCATGTCTTATGTTTTCTTTCTTTTTTCTTTTTTTTTGAGACAGAGTTTCACTCTTGTTGCCCAGGCTGGAGTGCAGTGGTGTGATCTCGGCTCACTGCAACCTCTGCCTCCCAGGTTCAAGTAATTCTCCTGCCTCAGCTTCCCAAGTAGCTGGGACTACAGGCATGAGCCACGACATCTGGTTAATTTTGTAGTTTTAGTAGAAACAGGGTTTTGCCATGTTGGCCGCGCTGGTCTTGAACTCCTGACCTCAGGTGATGCGCCCAACTCGGCCTCCCAAAGTGCTGGGATTGCAGGTGTGATCCACGGCGCCCGGCCTTGTTTTCTAATTTATAAATTTATCCATGCATCTTCATCATCATATCTGTTGCTTTAGCTCAGACTCTCATCTTATCTCTTCCCTTTTGGGATCTGGTATTCTGTACTGGACTTTATTATACTCCCTACAACACCTAGCACAATTTTTTTTATTATACTTTATGTTCTATGGTACATGTGCACAACGTGCAGATTTGTTACATATGTGTACCTGTGCCATGTTGGTGTGCTGCACCCATTAACTCATCACTTGCATTAGGTATATCTCCTGATGCTAACCCTCCCCCCTCCCCCCCCACCCCACAACAGGCCCCGGTGTGTGATGTTCCCCTTCCTGTGTCCAAGTGTTCTCATTGTTCGATTCCCCCCTATGAGTGAGAATATGCGGTGTTTGGTTTTCTGTTTTGCGATAGTCTGCTGAGAATGATGGTTTCCAGCTGCATCCATGTCCCTACAAAGGACACAAACTCATCCTTTTTTATGGCTGCATAGTATTCCATGGTGTATATGTGCCACATTTTCTTAATCCAGTCTGTCACAGATGGACATTTGGGTTGATTCCAAGTCTTTGCTATTGTGAATAGTGCCGCAATAAACATACGTGTGCATGTGTCTTTGTAGTAGAATAATTTATAATCCTTTGGGTATATACCCAGTAGTGGGATGGCTGGGTCATATGGTACATCTAGTTCTAGATCCTTGAGGAATTGCCATACTGTTTTCCATAATGGTTGAACTAGTTTACAATCCCACCAACAGTGTAAAAGTGTTCCTATTTCTCCACATCCTCTCCAACACCTGTTGTTTCCTGACTTTTTAATGATTGCCATTCTAACTGGTGTGAGATGGTATCTCATTGTGGTTTTGATTTGCATTTCTCTGATGGCGAGTGATGATGAGCATTTTTTCATGTGTCTGTTGGCTGTATGAATGTCTTCTTTTGAGAAATGTCTGTTCATATCCTTTGCCCACTTTTTGATGGGGTTGTTTGTTTTTTTCTTGTATATTTGTTTGAGTTCTTTGTAGATTCTGGATATTAGCCCTTTGTCAGATGAGTAGATTGCAAAAATTTTCTCCCATTCTGTAGGTTGCCTGTTCACTCTGATGGTAGTTTCTTTTGCTGTGCAGAAGCTCTTTAGTTTAATTAGATCCCATTTGTCAATTTTGGCTTTTGCTGCCGTTGCTTTTGGTGTTTTAGACATGAAGTCCTTGCCCATGCCTATGTCCTGAATGGTACTACCTAGGTTTTCTTCTAGGGTTTTTATGGTATTAGGTCTAACATTTAAGTCTCTAATCCATCTTGAATTAATTTTCGTATAAGGAGTAAGGAAAGGATCCAGTTTCAGCTTTCTACTTATGGCTAGCCAGTTTTCCCAGCACCATTTATTAAATAGGGAATCCTTTCCCCATTTCTTGTTTTTGTCAGGTTTGTCAAAGATCAGATGGTTGTAGATGTGTGGTATTATTTCTGAGGGCTCTGTTCTGTTCCATTGGTCTATATCTCTGTTTTGGTACCAGTACCATGCTGTTTTGGTTACTGTAGCCTTGTAGTATAGTTTGAAGTCAGGTAGCATGATGCCTCCAGCTTTGTTCTTTTGGCTTAGGATTGTCTTGACAATGTGGGCTCTTTTTTGGTTCCATTTGAACTTCAAAGTAGTTTTTTCCAATTCTGTGAAGAAAGTCATTGGTAGCTTAATGGGGATGGTATTGAATCTATAAATTACCTTGGGCCGTATGGCCATTTTCATGATGTTGATTCTTCCTATCCACGAGCATGGAATGTTCTTCCATTTGTTCGTGTCCTCTTTTATGTAACTGAGCAGTGGTTTGTATTTCCCCTTGAAGAGGTCCTTCACATCCCTTGTAAGTTGGATTCCTAGGTATTTTATTCTCTTTGAAGCAATTGTGAATGGGAGTTCACTCATGATTTGGCTCTCTGTTTGTCTGTTATTGATGTATAAGAATGCGTGAGATTTTTGCACATTGATTTTGTATTCTGAGACTTTGCTGCAGTTGCTTATCAGCTTAAGGAGATTTTGGACTGAGACAATGGGGTTTTCTAAATATACAATCATGTCATCTGCACACCTAGT
Organism: Rhinopithecus bieti; assembly: GCF_001698545.2. Classification (NCBI taxonomy): domain Eukaryota; kingdom Metazoa; phylum Chordata; class Mammalia; order Primates; family Cercopithecidae; genus Rhinopithecus; species Rhinopithecus bieti. Next base: position 48,906 of record NW_016809930.1, read on the forward strand.
ACAATTTTGTATACAGAAACAGACCATCAGACATTTGTTAATTCAATAGATGCATATCTATATAACAATTACATTTTGTGAAGATCCTCTATCTTCTAATACTTACATAGTGCTTGCTATTTACCAGACATTATTCTAAAAGCTTTAGCAATATTACCTAATTTAATCATCACAATCTTCCAAAGTAGATGAAGTTATTATTCAGATTTTATAGATAGATGGGGAGACAGAAGTTACCTTAGTTGCCCAAATTTATGCTGCTAATAAATGGCAGTGCTAGCAGTGCTAGAATTAGACTGCAGGCAGTTTGGCTTTAAATCCATGCTCTTAACCACTGCACTTCCTCATGTTTTCTTTTGCTCTACTTCTATGTATTACACTCACATTCTAATTACTTTTTCCATTATAGCCATAAAAATATAGTAGATACTAAATTCACAAACTTATAGATGTGAATCTGGAACTAAATTCATTTCTCTGCCTCATCCAACCCCTCATCTAATTATAGAGCACTTCAGAATCAAAATTAACTTAGAGTTTGAGGTGAAACTGAAGAGTTAATTAGGGTCTACTGATCCAATGGTATGTGAGATACAACCAGCATGGCTCCTATAGCTTGAAGCCAAATAGGCCTCTGGAGTAGGATCTGGACCACTTGGAGAATATTAGCCCTGTCATTTTGGACCATGGGCAGTATTGAGCTGAAAAGACAAGGCTGTAAGGCAGGACAAAACATAATTTGGAGCTGCCATATAGGACAAGGCAAGTAGATGCTCTGGACCCCATGAGTGAAAGTGAAAGAGATGTCCACATGGAGGAATTAAAGTCAGCAAACAAAGGGGTCAAGTATATAAAGACACTGAGAGTCAATGTGGGTCACGAGAGCAGACAGAAGCACAGAATGTGTGCCAAAGACAAGTGTGCCCTCCAAATCATGATAAACACATGTCAGATGTTTTACACTCTGTGGTAGAGTGGAAAGGTTTTTAAAATGGGTGTCAGAAAACCTGCGTTATAACTTGGTTCTACCATCAATTAGAAGTGTGATCTTGGAAAAGCTATTTAAACTATCTGGAGCTCACTTTTCTCATCTGTAAAATTAGGGGTTTCAATGTGGTGACCTCTGATAGAGAGTTGCAAAGACTATTATTCTTCACACAGTGGTCCTAACGATTTTTAATCATAGATTCATCAGTGAAGAAATCTTTGCAAGTACCTCTATTTGGTAAGGTGCTGCATGGGCAAATTTATAAATTATTCACAAATGTATAAATTAGTAGATGTACCACTTTACTAATATATTACATCATGAAACACAGAAATATAAAAAGAATGAAATAAAGATGAAGCAAATACTATAGTTTAAGTTCTTGTCAATTGTGATGGTATCATATTATCATTAGCATCTCAAGGCACAAACCCAAGGTAGGTTAAGGTTTATCACTATAAATGTAAATGCCTATTTCAAATAGTCCTTGACAATTTTTATTTTCTTGCCCACTTCTTGTCAGATCTGATTAGTCATTATTTTTATATTGCAATTTGGCTGACAAAGAGCTCTGACTTGGATTCAGAGAAGTGTCAGCGATGGCATTTTCTTGTTCACTTGCTCTTACATTATCAGTATAATCTTCAATATAAAGTTTCTTTGCTCAAATCTTTTTGAAACATGTATACATTATGTGAGTTTAACCACATAACATAGTACACAAATCCACTTAACCTGACTTCTTGGGTTTCCTCAATAGTAGACCCTGAATCAAGATCTTGGGTGCAGGTAATTTTTCGTTTTCTTTTCTTTTCTTTTCTTTTCTTTTCTTTTCTTTTCTTTTCTTTTCTTTTCTTATTAAAACTTTTATTTCAGGATTGGGGGTATATTTGAAGGTTTGTTATGTAGGTAAACTCAGGTCATGGGGGTTTGTTGTACAGATTATTTCATCATCCAGGTGAATGTTCATTATAGCACTATTCACAATAACAAACACACGGAATCAACCAAAATGCCCATCAGTGATAGATTGGATAAAGAAAATGTGGTACATATACAGGTCATTTTATTGGGAAGTGATCCTGGGAAGTGCCATAAAGTGTATGTTAATGAACATGTTGATTTTGTGGGCCTAATCCCAACAGCAACCCTCTGAGAAGCTATGTGGAGCACCCCTCAAGTCATCCTTTCTTGGATGATGGGGAGACTGGGACATTTATCCATTTACTTTCCTTCCCCATTGGTTGATGAGTGCCCCTGGTGGCATGAACCCCTCTAACTTCAGGGTTGCATCTGTTTTTGACAGAGCAAACTCCATGATGTTGGAGAATCAGGAGAAGAAGAGAGAGGCTGGTTTAGAGGTGGAGAGCTTTTAGCAAACTGCTTACCACACCTAAGGTGAATTCAGGTGGGCCCCGCAGGTATGGGCTATGGTGTTGACAGGGTCTTCTACACTTGGCAAGGGTTAAGGTTAGAATTAGAGTCAGGATTAGTAAACTCTGATAGGTTGAAGTAAACAAAGAAAAAAGAGCATCAGCATCACCCTCTCCCACTCTTTCCTCAGGATATATTGAGAACCACATTTTGGCAAAGTATGTATTAACTATTAATAAAGTATAATTTATTTCATAGTTTTAGATAAAATATGTAAATTGAAGCTCTAATATTTTCTTTCCACACCTGGAAGGTCATCTTGAATATCTCTTGGGAGCCTGCATCTCTTCCTTATGATCAGTTTCCTAGCACAGCGACTCAAGGGCCTGGTGCGTCAGGCTGCTGAGATATCTATCTGTTCCAACAAAGACTGCCTCAGTGCCATGAAAACACATCACGTGCTGCAAGTCCTGGCAACCTTTATGTCTCCAATGCAAAATTGTGGATTTCTGCCAAGAATTTACCTGCCTATTCTCCAAGGACCAGTGTCAGAATATACTGAAAGTCTCTGGAGGGTGCTAAAACTTGAAGCAGCTCACTTACAGGAAGTACTTCAGTGAGCTGCTGTTAAGAAAATAAAAGAGAAGGAGAAAGAAAGGCAATGACTTCCTTCTGCAAGTTGATATATAGAGCAAGTTCAATTATTGCATCTTGGATGTTTGTAATTGTGGTGAAGCCAAAATTTTCTCTAAATACATTTTTGGCATCATCCACAATCCTATATTTTAATTTAGATAAATGAATTTCAGCAATTTGATATTGAAAGAACATTGATTAGGCAACTCCTATATGCTAAGCCACCGTAAAAAAATGGTATGGGTTCTTTCAAAATAAGTAAAATTTGGTCTCTTGCTTACAATCTAGTAGGAGAAATGCATGCTACATATAAGTAACCATAAAACAAGGTGGTCAGAAGTAAGATCTGTAAAAAATATACCATGGACTGTGAAAATTCTAAGAAATTATTTCTGCAACAAGTAATTTATTATTTCATATGATACTAGACAAGTTTAGCCCAAATTCCACGCCCTAGCAATTTCCTTAAATCTAGTCTACTTGGGAGCCTACCAAGCTGACATTTAGTAATAAGCAGATTTGGGTTTAGAAAAGACAAAGAGGTCTGAGATAGGCCTTTACCTCAGTGTCAACTATACTGGCCCCTAAAAAGGTCTTTAAGAGACAAAACCAAGTATTTCTTTAATGTCCTATGGCCTAATTTTAAGCCATAAACTTTTTTTTTTTTTTTTTTTTTTTTTTTTTTGAGATGGGGTCTTGCACTGCCACCCAGACTGGAGTGCAGCGGCATGATCTTGGCTCACTGCAACTTCCACCTCCTGAGTTCAAGCGATTCTCCTGCCTCAGCCTCCTGGGAAGCTGGGACTATAGGTGCACACCACCATGCCTGGCTAATTTTTATAGTTTTAGTAGAGACAAGGTTTCGCTATGTTGGCCGGGCTGTTCTCGAACTCCTGATCGCAGGTGGTCCACCTTCCTTGGCCTACCAAAGTTCTGGGATTACAGGCATGAGCCACTGTGCCTGACCTTAAGCCATAAACTTTTTAAAATACAAAAGCAAACACTGAAACAAAAATTATGAAATATTTGCATTGACAATATATTGCAGTTTTCTTGAGCATGAAAATATCTTCTCAATAAAGACTTAATCATAAAATAGAACCTATGTGTTGCATCTTTTTTTCTTTTTTTGACAGAGTCTTGCTCTGTTGTTGCCCACACTGGAGTGCAATGGCGCAATCTTGGCTCACTGCAAACTCTGCCTCCCACGTTCAAGCAATTCTCATGCCTCAGCCTCCTGAGTAGATGGGATTACCGGTGTGCACCACCACACCCAGCTAAGTTTTGTATTTTTAGAAGAGATGGGGTTTCGCCACGTTGGCCAGGCTGGTCTTGAACTCCTGACCTCAGGTGATCCGCCTGCCTCGGCCTTCCAAAGTGCTGGGATTACAGGCATGAGCCACCACCCCCAGCCTACCTCTTTTGTTTCTTAATCAAAAATCAATTTATAATGAGATTACACAAATGGAAACATTTTCAACAGAAATTATTATAGAAAATCAAGTTCAGCAAAGCTATTGAGAATTATACTCAATAATGCTTCCTGTTCAAATAACACGGCATTCTGTACTTTTAATATTAGGTGCAACACATAATCTAATAAGTACACCTTTTCATTCTGTCCAAAGACAAAAATATTTTATAATTAATTATGATAAAATCTATTTGTCACATTGACCTACCACTTCATACATTTAGAACATATATTACACAACTCTTAAAAACATATTTCTGTTGCAACCTCCAACTTAGTATTTATATATTTTTCTTTGTGTGAGCTTTGCTAAGCTTTCTTTTAATTTCAGAACTTCTCATAACAGCAAACTGCTGAAGTATTAAGTTAAATTCCATTGCTTGATATCCCAATTTTGAATCTACATCACAAAAAGTGTATTAATATTTTTTACTCTTTTCTCTCGCAGACAGTGTGTGTTGCAGCCTTAAAATTACATGTTTTCCTGCTGCTTCAACATCTCCATAAAAGGGCTGTGAGTTTCCAATTTAGGCAACCAGGTGCACCAATGTGATAAGGTCGGTCCCCACTAGAGGTTCTCCTTCCTGTTTCCTTTCCTGACTGTGACCTAGTGACATTCAAACACACCAGTGAAATCCCCTTACTCCTTTTCTTGTGTGTCCCCCGCTGAACCTCAATAAAGGTACTTGCTCACAGGTTCTCTCTCTCTCTCTCTCTCTGCTTCCCATCTGCTTGGGTGATCCTGATCCCTTCATGCTCATTCCCATGTGATTCCCCTCTCAGCATGCAGTGATCTTGTCTCTCTGGGACCTGTGAGCATCATAAATGTTTTTTCCCTGAGCCTCTCCTGTTTCTTCTCATGGCCACACCTGACTTACCATCTCATGAAAGATGCAAAACAGAGTGACTATACTTTTTTTTCCTTTAGGAAGGAGAGTAACAGAAGGATCAGTTTCCACTGAAAGTGCTATGATACAATTTCCAAACTTTAAGTTCAAAAATTATTCTAAAATCCTTGTATTTGTCCATCCTCACATTGCTATAGAAAGCGAAATCATTAGAAAGCACTCCCATGATCCAATCACCTCCCACCCCCCACCTCCAATTCTCAGGATCACAATTCAATATGAGATGTGGATGGGGATGCAGAGCCAAACCATATCATTCCACTCCTGGCCCTGCCCAAATCTCATGTCCTTCTCACATTTCAAAACACATTTATGCCTTCTCAACAGTCCCCCAAGTCAACTCATTCTGGCATTAACTTAAAATTCCAAGTTCAAAGTCTTATCTGAGACAAGGCAAGTCCCTTCCACCTATGAGCCCATAAAATAAAAAAACAAGTTTGTTACTTCCAAGATACAGTGGGCATACAGGCATTGGGTAAATGTTGCCATTCCAATACTGAGAAAATGGTCAACACAAAGACGTTATATGTTCCATGCAAGTCCCAAACCCAGCAGGGCAGTCATTAAATCTTAAAGCTCCAAATTAATCTCCTTTTAATCTGTGTCTCACATCCAGGCCACACTGACACAAAGGGTGGACTCCGAAGCTCTCGGACATCTCTGGCCCCTGTGGCTCTCCAGGGTATAGTCCCCACAGCTGCTTTTACAGGGTGGCATTGAGTGCCTGTGGTTTTTCGAGGTGCATAGCACAAGCTGTCCATGGATCTATCATCTGGGGTCTGGAGGATGGTGGCCCTCTTCTTACAGCTCCACTATGCAATACCCCAGTGGGGGCTCTGTGTGGGGGCTCCAAACCCACACTTCCCCTCCACACTGTCTCCACTATCTCCACTGCCCTTGTGGAGAACTGTCTGTAGAAGTTCTCCACAAGGGCTCCACCCCTGCAACCTAGACATTGAGTCATTTCCATACATCCTGTGAAATCTAAGCAGAGGCTCCCAAGCCTCAACTCTTGCCCTCTGTGCACCCACAGGCCCAACACCAAGTTGAAGCCACCAAGGCTTAGGGCTTACACCCTCTGAAGCAATGTCCCAAGCTGTACCTTGGCCCCTTTTAGCCACAGCTGGAGCTGGAGCGGCTGTGATGCAGGGCTCCATGTCCCAAGGCCGTACAGAGCAGTGGAGCCCTGGACTTGGCCCATGAAACTGTTTCTCCCTTCTAGGCCTCCAGGCCTGTGATGGGATGGGCTGCCACGAAGGTCTCCAACATGCTCAGGGGGCATTTCTTCCATTGTCTTCATTATTAACATTTGGCTCCTTTTTATTTATGCAATTTTCTTCAGCTAATGTGAATCCCTTCCCTGAAAATGGGTTTTTCTTTTCTACCACATGACCAGGCTGCAAAGTTTTCAAACTTTTATGCTCTGCTTCCCTTTTAAATACAAGTTACAGTTTGAGATTATTTCTTTGTTTATGCCAACGAGTGTAGGATTTTAGAAGCTGCCAGGCACATCTTGAACACTTTGCTGCTTACAAATTTCTTCTGCCAGATAACCCTAAATCATCACTCTCATGTTCAAAGTTCCATAGATCTCTAGAACAGGGGCACAATGCTGCCAGTCTCTTTGCTAAAGCATAGCAAGAGTGACCTTTACTTCAGTTCCCAATAAGTTCCTCATCTCCATCTGAGAGCTCATCAGACTGGACTTCACTATCTGTATCACTGTCAGCATTTGGTCAAAACCATTCAGCAAGTCTCTAGGAAGTTTCAAACTTTCCCTCTTCTTTTTGTCTTCTTCCGAGCCCAGATCTCATGAGAACTCTATCATGAGACAGCACTATAGTGATGGTGCTAAATCATCAGAAACCACCCTCATGACCCAATCACTTCTTACCTCCAACACCTGGGCTCACAATTCAACATGAGATTTGGATGGAGATACAGAGCCAAACCATATCAATCCTATTAGTGAGGAAGACATCAGATCAATTATTTAGATATTTCAAATTACACTAAGATTAAAGTAGATGATGGAGACATTGTAATTAGTTTGTAATTCTTCCAACCATCCCTATAGTTATTCAATCAGTGCTTTTCCTGTCACAGAAGATACAGAGAAGGATTACAGTCTGATATAGAAGTCAGCCATGTAAACAAATAATTACCATGTACAAATTAAGTCCAGTAACAGAGGTTTGTACTTCATAACTTGCATGGGTAAAGCAGAAGATGAAGTGGTGTACTCTGAGGTCAATGGTTTCAAGACAGCAATATTGAGCTGAGTATTATAGCATGAATATGAGTTTACCAGGCAGACAAAGAAAAGATGTGCCCAGGAGGCTCTCTGAGGAAAGCGCTGAATGTATTGAACACAGAAAGAAAAAAAGAATATGACATGTATAGGGAACCACTAACTGTTTAGCATTGTGGAAACAATGGATGTAAGAAGTGGTTTGGGCAAGTGGTGTGAGGGGCTCTGAATGTTAACTAAGGGGTCTGGACCTTATTCTGGAGGTGATGAAATGCCATTAGTGCTTTAAGGAGCAAGTAAATTGCTCAAAATTTTGCTTTCATAAAGATCTCTCCAGTGCCAGTGTGGAGGATGAATTAGAAAAATGAGAGCCTGAAAGTACTGGGTTTTGCACATATACTTCTATTCTCCATATGGAATGTTTTCTTTTCTTCCGTATCAGCCCATTTCAAGGAAAGCTTGTATTTTTTTTTTTTTCAGAGACAGAGTCTTGCTTGGTTGCCCATGCTGGAGTACCATGGCATGATCATAACTCACTGCAGCCTTGAAATTCTGGGCTCAAGTGATCCTCTGGCCTCAGCCTCCTGAGTAGCCAGGACTGCAGGCACACATCACCATGTCCAGCTAATTGTGACATATTTTTTTTTATAGATGAGGATCTCACTATGTTGCCCATGCTGGTCTTAAACTCCTGAACCCAAGTGATCATCCCACTTTGACCTCCCAAAAGGCTGGAATTACAGGCATGAGACACTGAGCCCAGCCATATCAAATTCCTTAATCCGTGAGATTTAACATTTAACATAAGGATGTCCAATCTTTTAGCTTCCTGGGCTACACTGGAAGAATATTTATTTGGGGCCACACAAAAAACACACTAACATTAATGATGGCTGATGAGCTAAAAGAAAAAAAAATCACAAAAATATCTCATAATGTTTGAGAAAGTTTATGAATTGTGTTGGGCCACATTCAAAGCCATCCTGCAAAGCCCATGGGTCACAGGCTGCACAAGCTTGGAACAGTTCCAGACAGTAATCCCAGGATTCTCTGAATTGTAGTTATTATTATGCATCAAGTTAGCCCTTAAGACTCACTTGTACAATGGTGTTTTTTAATCCCAATTTTTTTCTTTGTTTTAGTAGTTTTAATGGCTATATTGAAATATAATTTACATACCATGTAATTCATTCATTTAAAGTGTGCAATTCAATGATTTTGTAGTATATTCAGTTACGCAAACACCACCATAATCAATTTTAGAACATTTTTATCTGCCCAAAAAGAAACCCATACCCATTAGCAGACATTCCCCATTTCCAGCACCACCAGTTCCAGCTCTAGGCAATGACGAATCTACTCTCTGTCTCTATAGATTGCCTATTCTTGATAATTCATATAAACACAATCACACAATGTATGGCCTTTTTTGACTTACTTCTTTCATGTAACATGATGTTTTCAAGATTTATTCATGTTATAGCATGTATTAGTGCTTCATTCCTTTTTGTTGCCAAATCATATATCATTTCATAAATATACCATATTTCTTTATTCATTCATCTTTTGATGAACATTTAGGTTGTTTCTAGTTTTTGGCTAATGTGAATATGCTGTTATGAACATTCATTTACAAGTTTTGTGTGGACATATGTTTTCTTTTCTCTTGTATATACATCTAGAAGTGCAGTTGCTGTGTTGTATTGTAGCTTTATGTTTAATATTTTTTCTTTTTTTATTGATATGGTGTATTAGTTGATTTGTAGATTTTAAACCACCTTGCATTCTTGGATGTAAATCCCACCTGGTCATGGTGTATAGCTTTTTTATATATTGCTGGATCTTATTTCCTAGATTTTTTAAAAATAATTTTTACATCTATATTCATAAGAGATATTGGTTTATAGTTTTCTTGTGATACCTTTGTCATCTTTTGGTATCAAGGTAATAATTGATATCACTAAATGAGTTCAAGAATATTCCCATTTCTTTCTTTATTTTTGGAAAAGTTTGAGAATTGGAATTAATTTTTCTTTAAAGGGAAAACTCACTAGTGAAGTAATTTGGTCCTTGGCTTTTCTTTATGGGAAGTTTTATGGTTACTAATTCAGTCTCTTTACTTATTATAGGCCTATTTAGCTTTTCTATTTCTTTTTAAGTCAGTTTCGGTAGCTTTTGTCTTTCTAGGAATTTGTCCATTGCATCTAAATTATCTTACTTGTTGGTACTACTGTCCATAGTATTCTTTTATTATTATTTGTATTTCTGTAAGGTTAGTGGTAACATCAAATTGGTTAATCTTTTTGAATAACCAAGTTTCAGTTTTGATAATGTTCTCTATTACTGTCTTTTATTTATTTCACTAATTTCTGTTCTAATATTTATTATTTTCTTCCTTTTACTTGCTTTGGGTTTAATTTGCTTTTCTTTTCTTAGTGTTTTATGTTGATGTTTTTTCAGTGTTTGAGATCTTTCTTCTTGTGTTTTAATATAGGAAATTATAGCTATAAACTTTCCTGTAAGTACTGCCTTAGCTGCATTCCATAAGTTTTGGTATGCTATGTCTTCATTTTCATTCATCCTGAAATATTTTGTAATTTTGCTTTTGATTTTTTTTTTGATGTATTGGTCATTTATAGAACATTGTTTAATTTTCACATATTTGTGAATATCCAATATTTCTTTTAGTTATTAAATTCTAATCCTAATTCTATCCATTGTGATCAGAGAAATACCGTCTACAATTTCAATCTCTTTGAATTTATTGAGGCTTGTTTCATAGCCTAGAATATAGTCTATCTTAAAGAGTACCCCATGTGCTCTAGTGAATGTATATTCTACTGTTGTTAGGTGGATTATTTTATATATGTCTCTAAGGTCTATTTTGTGTATACTCTTCAAATTTTCTATTTCCTTGTTAACATTCTGCTTAGATGTTCTATCCATTATTGAAAGGAAGATACTGAAATCAACTATTATTGCTGAATTGTCTATTTTTCCCTTGAGTTGTGTTGGTTTTTGCTTTACATATTTTGAAGCTCTGTTGATGGGTACATATATGTTTATAAATGTTATAACATCCTGATATTATTGACCCTTATAAAATAACCTCTCTTTCTCTAACAACACCTTTTTCCATTTTAAGGTTGATTGTGTCTAATATTATAGCAATTCCAGCTTTTCTATCCTTGCTGTTTGCATGATATACCATTTTCAATTATTTTATTTTATTATTTTTTTCTTTTTTTGCAAAACGGAGTCACTCTGTTGTCCAGGCTGGAGTGCAGTGGTGTGATCTCAGCTCACTACAACCTCCGCCTCCCAGGTTCAAGCAATTCTCCTGTCTCAGCCTCCCGAGTAGCTGGAACTACAGGCACATGCCATCACACCTGCCTAGTTTTTGTATTTTCAGTAGAGATGGGGTTTTACTATACTGGTCAGGCTGGTCTCAAACTCCTGACCTCAGATGATCCACCTGTCTCGGCCTCCCAAAGAGGTGGCATTACAGATGTGAGCCACTGTGCCCAGCCAATTCTTTTACTTTATTTACTTTTTTTTGGAGACAGAATCTTGCTGTTTCGCCCAGGTTGGAGTGCACTGGTGTGATCTCGGCTCACTCACTGCAACCCCTGCCTCCCAGGTTCAAGCAATTCTCCTGCCTCAGCCTCCTGAGTAGCTGGAACTACAGATGCGAGCCACCACGCCCAGGTAATTTTCCTATTTTTAGTAGAGATGGGGTTTCACCATGTTGGCCAGGCTGGTCTCAAACTCCTGACCTCATGATATGCCCGCCTTTGCCTTCCAAAGTGTTGGGATTACAGGTGTGAGCCATGCCACCCGGTCTAATTCTTTTACTTTCAAGCCATTTGTATCTTTGAATCTAAAGTGTTTCTCCTGTTGACAGCATGTAGTTACATAATGTTTTCTTATCTAGTATGACAATCCCTGCCTTTTGATTGGATTATCTAATCAATTCACATTTAACACTAGTATCGATATAGTTAATGTTTGCAGTTTTAATTTTTGTTTTCTATTTGTTTGATATCTTTTTTGTTCCTCTATTACCCCTATTGTGTTCTTTTGCATTAAGTGAATATTTTTAGAGTAATATTTTAATGACTGTAATTACCTTTTAAACTATTTTTAAAGTTTTTTTCTTAGTGGTTGCTCTAGGGTTTGCCATACATGTCTTATCAGAGTCTATTCCAAATTTATACAAACTTAATTAAAGTGAGGCATAGAAACATTACTCCTATATAGTTCTATTCCCTCTTCCTCCTTTTTGTGCCATTGTTGTTACACATATTACATCTATAAATGTTACTAACCCAACAATACACTGTTATAACTATTACTTTGTAAATTTTATGTCTATCAAAAAAGCTGAGAAAAGGAAGAACAAGTATACGCAGTCATGTGCCACATAATCACATTCAGTCAATGATGGACCACATGTATAACATATATGATGGCCGTCCCATAAAATTATACTTAAAAAAAAGTATTTTTACTGTACATTTTCTGTGTTTAGCTACACAAATACTTCCCATTGTGTTATGATTGCCTGCAGTATTAAGCAGAGTAACACGCTGTACAAGTCTGTAGTCTAGGAGCAATCAGCTATGCCACATTGCCTAAGTGTGTAGTAGGCTATACCATCTAGGTGTGTGTAAGTATACTCCATGATGTTTGCCTAACAACAAAATTACCTAAAAATGCATTTCTCGGAATATACCCCTGTCATTAAGCACAAATCTGTACACAAAGAGTTTGTTATGTTAACCTTATTATTTACCATTTTCAGTTTTCTGCATATGATCCATTGATTCAAGTCTTTATCTGGTGTCATTTCCTTAGCCAATCTCAACTTGCTCCCTCACTCCTTTATGCTGTTATTAGCAAATAAATTACATTTCTATATGTTCTGGCCCAACAATATATTTATAAACATAGTATTTTATACAACTTCATTTTAAATCTGTTGAGAGATGAAAGAAGAAGAAACATGTTTTTATACTTTATAACTAAAATTAATTATGTTATTTTATTAATAAATTAAAACAAATTAACAATTAAATTCAGACTGGGGTACTTTTGAGGCCAGTCTCCCAGATTTTTTCTGAGCTAAGGAGGACTCTTCTTAGCTCTCTCTTTCACTGATTATGTCTGTGAACAGCTGGCCTGTGGTTCAGCTTGTTGTTCTTAATAAGGAAGATCTATTGTTTTTGACAGTATCTTTATACTTGAGTTTCTCCACATTCTTTTTCAAATAGTCAGTTCAGGAACAGGTTCAGAGTTCTCTTTTCTTATGGATGTGTCTCTCTCAGAACAAAATTTCTGAGCCACTATTCCTGGTACTGCGGAAGGTGGGATGCATAGTCTCTGATCTTTCTAGCCTGGCTTTCCTGGTATGAAACTTTTGTGTTATGAGTGTTAGGATGAGGGCAATTCAGACCCCAACATTCTTGACCTGCTGTGCTTGGGGCAGAGCCTCTGTGTGGATGGGGGCTACGTGGAGGAAGAGAGCACTTGACTTTTCTACAACACTCACCAGGAATTTAACCTTTTTATCTTGGAGTTAAGGGGGATAAGAAATGTTGACAGCCTGCCCCTTCTGTTGAGATGTATTATTGATTGGGAGCTCAGGAGGGAATCCATCTTCTTGGCCACACCCACTTGTAGTGGAGCTTCTTTCACTAGTGTCCTTTTAAACATTATGGTTCTGGCTAGGCAGAGACACAGACTGGACCTTCCCTAGGTGGAGATAAATTCAACCTTTGGTATAAAGGGCCTAGTTTTGGAATGGTAGTTGTGGAGAGTCTGTTTTCTGAGAAGCCAGTAATAATTAACGATCTTGTTTAATCCCCATTTACGGATGAGGTGAAAATATCCTAATTCACACAAATAGGAATGACAAAACTGGAGTCAAAGTCAGGTGAGTCTAACCCTGAAGGCCTAAATCATATTCTACTATCCACTGAAGGAACAATTTCTTCCTCCATTAAAACTAGAGAATTCCCAAAAATTATAGGGGAAGAGAAATAAATAAGGGGTTAGAAGGAAAGAATAAAAACAATTCAACAGACTTGGTCTGGATTTCCTAGGAACTACCTCATAACTGGTGGACTTTTTTATTCATATGCTTATGACATATGAAGATACTATCAGCATCTGGCCTTATGTTTTCCCTTTTTTTTGAGACAGAGTTTTGCTCTTGTTGCCCAGGCTGGAGTGCAATGGCGCGATCTTGGCTCACTGAAACCTTCTTCTCCCGGGTTCAAAAGATTCTCCTGCCTCAGCCTCCCGAGTAGCTGGAATTACAGGTTCTTGCCACCATGCCCAGCTAATTTTTGTATTTTTACTAGAGACGGGGTTTCACTGCGTTGGCCAGACTGGTCCCCAACTCCTGACCTCAGGTGATCTGCCCGCCTTGGCCTCCCAAAGTGCTGGAATTACAGGCATGGGCCACTGTGCCCAGCCTGGCCTTATGTTTTTGTATTAGCTACATTGCAAGACTCTTAGTGTCTCCTATTTACATTATATTTAACAATCACCTCATCCCATTTACAAATTATTCACAAATCACTCTTTAAAGCTGACATGCTTCTAATGTGATGAAGCAGTTCTTGACAACCCTAATCTTCACTTCTATTTTCCTAAAGTTTTAATTGGCAGAGCATTTTTTAAAATACCTTTTTAACATTTGTTAAGTTAGTTGTATGATTTTTCTTCTCTCATCTATAAATATTATGAATAAAACTAAAATTTCCAGTGTTAAATACAATTTGAATTTCTGGGAAAATGCTACTTGTCTTCCTGGGAAAATCTTCCTTTTGCATACTATTGAGTTTCATTTACTAGTATATCTGCAACTAAATGTATGTGTTATTTAGCTATACTTTTTTTGTTTGGTACTGACATTGTCAAATTTTGTGATTAGAGTGTTGGGCAAAGCAATCAGAACACAGCACTAGTGGCATCTGTTGCAGATGTGACATAGGGTTTACTAGAGGTGGAGAGAATTCACAAGTAGAGAAGCAGCAGAATGCACAAAATCTTGTAATTTCTCATCCCATAGTTTAGGCCAGAAGGCATGCCCTATGGCCACTTTTGCTATGGGGAAGGGTCCTGTCTCATTAGGTTGAACATATTTATCAGGACAGGAGGGGGTACTATGCAACATTGGAGCTCTCTAATCTGGAAAGTGGCCTTGTTAGAAAGATGGGCGTGGGATTTTCAGAGCTCACAAGCTGTTATGGTCTGTTTTCTCTTCAACTGACTGTGACCTGCTAAACCATCAAATAGAGGAGGAAATTAGCCTCAAAGGCCATCCAAGTTTGTCTCTTCTCACAGGATTTGCTTGTCTTTTACAGTAAATTAGAATGTTTTTCTTCTTTTTCAATGTCATGAACTATCTTAAACAGTATAAATGGGTAATAAATCTGTTCTTTGAAGTTTGATATAAGTCATCAATAAAACTGTAAGGGCTTGGCACTATTTTGGGGATAGCTATTTGAAAGCTTTTTAATATTTTTTCCATTATTTTTCTACCTTTTCTTGTGCTAGTTTTCCTAATTTAAGTATTTCTAGGAATTGTTAATATTTGTGTTTCCAAAGTTATGGCATAGTAGTTTCTTATTATTTGAAATTTTTATTTCATTTCTTTGGTTATATCCCTTTCCTCATTCTTAATGTGTTTTTGCTCTATTATCTTACAAGATGATAGAGCTTTCATTTAAGAAAGATTTGCATACATTTACCAATCATCTTTCGGATTTGTTAATGATGTCATTGTTTAAAATCTTTTAATGTGTGCTTTTTAATTTATTAAATCTCTGATTGTCCTTAGATTTTCTTGTTGTTTACCTAATTTGAGAGTTTGGTGTTTAAATAACTTATTTTCATTATATTATGACAAAACCAGTTAAAAATGAGTTTTGACTAGGTATGGTGGTTCACACCTGTAATCCCAGCACTATGGGAGGCTGAGGTGGGAGGATTGCTTAAGCCCAGGAGTCTGAGACTGGGCTTGCCTGGGCAACATGGCAAGACCCTGTTTCTACAAAAAATAAAAAATATTAGCCAGGGGTAGCACACACCTGTAGTCCCAGCTTCCTAGGAGGCTGAGGTGGGAGCATTATTGAGCCTGGGAGGTTGAGGCTGCAGCAAGCTGTAATCATGCCACTGAACTCCAGCCTGGGCAACAGAGTGAGATGCTGTCTCAAAAAAAGGAGTTTTTTTTTTTTTCCTAGCAATAATGGATAGCATTTATAAAGTTCTCATAATGAGTCAGACAGTCTTCAAAACAGACCTATAATGTTTGTACTATTCTATTCCCATTTTCATATAAGGGCACAGAGCACTTAAAATGTCCACCCAAGCTTCAAAGCAGTATAACCAGGATATAAATCAAACTTTTTTGGCTCTAGAACTTGCTCTTAAATGCTACATAATGTTGCTCTGGCTAAGTTTCAGAATTCTTCTTCTTCTTCTTCTTCTTTTTTTTTTTTCCAAGACAGAATATTGCTCTGTTGCCCAGGCTGGAGTGCAGTGGTACCATCTCAGCTCACTGCAACCTCCACCTCCAGGGTTCAAGTGATTCTCCTGCCTCAGCCTCCCGAGTAGCTGGGATTACAGTTGCGCACCACGATGCCCAGCTAATTTTTTGTATTTTGAGTAGAGATGGGGTTTCGTCATATTGGCCAGGCTGGTCTCGAACTCCTGTCCTCAAGTGATCTGTCCACCTCAGCCTCTGACAGTGCTGGGATTACAGGAGTGAACCATTGCACTCAGC
This sequence comes from Rhinopithecus bieti, assembly GCF_001698545.2. Lineage (NCBI taxonomy): Eukaryota > Metazoa > Chordata > Mammalia > Primates > Cercopithecidae > Rhinopithecus > Rhinopithecus bieti. Next base: position 65,331 of record NW_016809930.1, read on the forward strand.
CCACAATTCTTGAAAGATATTTTTCTCATATTTCCAACTTGTCTACAATTCTAAAATTTCCTATTTTTTATTGAAAATTACATTTTTTATTTCCAAAGGGTAAACCTTTTATTATTAATTCTGACTTTATTTTATTGTGGTAAGAAAATGTGAGCTATTTCATTTCTGCTTTTGAAATTTATTTAAGTTCAGTATTGCCTAATAGAGAAATCATATTTTGAATTTATTTAATGAGCACTAGGAAAAAATGAGAGTATGATGTATACATACATAATGTAATTATAACCTGGAATCTATATATGAATTATTCATTATATTATTTATTATTTGCATAATCTATCAAAGATTCTATTCAAAGAGCATACTTAAAAGTCTCTACTATAAATGTTCTCTTCATAATCTCTTGTATTTTTTTTTACGTATTTTTGTTATTCATTGCATAAAACTTTATATTTTCTTCATTGTGAATTATACTGTCATTTTCTTGATAAAATTACCCTTTTTGTTTCTTTCCTTTATGTCTGATATTAATAATTTGCTCCTTACATTTTTTTGTTGTTTGCACTATTTGATGCATTTTTACCAGGGCTTTTAAATCTGTTTTTTAATCTGTCAATCATTTTTATAAACAGTATATAGTTTGTTTTATGACTCAGTCTATGAATCTATTATTGATAGGGAGTTTACACTATTTCACTTAATACCATAACTGATAGGGTTCATTCTGTTTTTGACTCTTTAAAACCCTTTTGGTTTGGTTCTCCTTTTGTGATTTCTTTTAATTAATTAATTAATTTTACCCTTTGTTATGCAGTGGTTCTTTTTTTAAATAGTAATTTGGAATATATGCACTCTATGCTAATACCTAATAAACTTTACTCTATCTATCTTTTTGTGCCATGCATTTATCCCCTCACAACTCCAGAGAAAATTCCCATTTGAAAATAATGGTAATAAGTCTGCTTTCTCCCTTTTCTTTCACCAAAATCATCAAAAGAACAAGAAAATAAGAAACCAAAAGTGCAGCCTCATTTTAGTGGAACAATGACAGAGTTAAATCCCCAAATAACACAATAGGGGAAATGGCTCCTACAAGCAGTGGGATTGAGCATGAAAGAAGAAAGAAGACACACTGTAGATGTAGATTTCAAAAAAAGTGTCAGAAAGCACATTTTTTGGAAAGCGAAGTACATACTTTGAGGTGGAAAAGATCAATCTTGTATTTAGCACAGGATGCAAGGGCTACTGGCAGATGCTTCCCTGAGACTGGGTTGGTTCTGTGAATCAGAGGAGTCAAGGCTAAATCAGGACTCTCACAGATCAGTCATACTTGCAAGAAGTAGTCAGTCTTCGTGGCAGAAGAGGGGAAGAGAAGCTTCGCATTGTGAAAACTTCCACACTTGATTATTTCCTTCTGTTGGTGAAGCATAGAGGTTAAAGTGGCTCATACACAACATCCTGGATTCTAAGGAAAATTTTAATTTCTTGGAACATGGCCAAGATCACCTTCACTTTGTGAACCTTCAACAAATTGCTGTTTAAGGAAAAATCTTACCTGTCTGAAAGATGAGTAACCAAAAGAAAGCAAGCCAAAAATGGGAAAAGCAAATGCCAGACCAAAAAACCACCAAAAAATGTTGCATTAAAGCAGATGAAACTAGTAATCATGTATTCTGACCTAAATTTTTTAAAAGAAAATATTTATAGCAAAAATCTCTATAAAACAAGAAGAAAAAGAAGAGATACTAGAGTTCAACAGGTGCTGAAAAAATACATCCAGATGATAAAAAATGTAAAAAATGAAATGTTATAATTTTGAAATGAAGGCCTTATGACACAAAACCCAGAAGCCATAAATGAATGATAAATTCGACTCTATTAAAATGAAAACTATGATGAAAACTTCCAGGACCAAAGGCATTAAACAAATGAAGAAATATTTGTAACTAATTTAATAAGGTACTAGTTTCCCTAATTTATACAAATCTATTGGGAAAAGGAAAAAAACCCCACTAAGCTAGACACAGTGGCATGTGTCTGTAGCACCGGATACTCTGGAGGCTGAGGCAGAAGGATCACTTCAGCTCAGGAGTTGTGTGCTATGATCACACCTGTGAATGGCCACTGCACTTCAGCCTGGGCAACATAGTGAGACTCCCATCTCTTTAAAAAAAAAAAAAGGACAAAAAAACAGAGGCAAAAGAAAAAAAACCCTTCAGTGAAACAAAATGAGCAAAAGATCTGAACAGATGGATTCTAAAAGAAAATGTAAATGGCTTTTAAACATAAAAGATTGTCAATCTTATTTTAACAAGAAAATACAAATCAGAGCCATACAAAGATTACATTTCACATGTAAGACTGGAAAAAAAATTTTAATGATAACATAGTCCCAACATTGTTGGTGGAAATATAAATCGTTACCATCAGTTATGTCTGAACAGTGCTTTGGCAACGCCTATCACAATTACAAAAACCTATTATCCTTTAACCAAGAATTTCGCTTCTAAAGATTTATCCTACAGATATACTGGCCTGTGTGGAAGATGACAATGTACTCAGTCATTGCTGCATTGTTTGTAATAGCACAAGACTGAAAACATCCTCTTGGGGGGTATTTAAAGAAATGGTGGTATGTCAGTTCCTGGTAGATTGTATCAATAGCCCCATTTCTTCAGACCTTCCTTTACACAAGTCTTTTGCCATGCCACTTTGCAGGGCCCTTTCACTTTGTTTGGGGTGTAATTCTATGCCCCGTGGCTTTAGTATGTGATTTGCTTTGGTTTATAGCATAATGGCAGATGTTAGGCAAGCAGTATATTAAACAGGATTTACATGATTTACGTTTGCTTGCTCTTGTGCTTAACCTGTTGCCAACAAAATAGTATGTTTAGGCTATTTCACGGGTCTTAGGAGGGAGGTCAGAGCCATTTGGAACAGAACTGTTTTATATCCATACTATGGAATACTACTCATAAAAAAACAAAAAGGAATGAATTATTGATACTTACAATAACATGGATGAATCTCACATTAGTTATGCACAATGAAAGAAGCCAAATTAAAAGAGCACCAACTTTATGATTCCATTTATATGAAATCTAGAAAATTCAAATTAGTCTGTAGTGACAGAAATTAAATTGTTGCCTGAGGATGCGATGGTTTAAGGGTGGCATGTGAATAGGTGGATTGCAAAAGGACATGAGAAAACTTTTGAGAATAATGAATGTGTTCATTTTCTTGATAGTAATGATGGTTTCAAGGGTGTATACATAATTATCCAATGGTACACTTTAATTATATGCAAAAGAACATTAAAAAAGAAACCTAATGTTAGGATTTATAAGGCTGAGTAATAGGTGCACAGGTTTTTATGCTGTTCTGTATTGTTGAGTATGTGTTTGCTGTATTTAATAATAAAATATGTCAATTCAATTAAAAAAGAAATCTAGATTTTCACACTGGAGTTAGTTGATTTAACAAAGTAGTGGGAACAACACATTTCATGAAAATAGAGCCCAGGTCTGTCTTCTTCACCACTGCTTCCTCAGTTCTCAGAACAGTGCCTAGAAGCACTCATCACATACTCCAAAAATATTTATGTAATAAATAATGAATAAACTCAGTTTATATAGCTATCAGTAATTTTCCTATTTTAAAGAAGCTTCCATTCCTTAGGATGATGTTTGGAAGTTATGGAACAAGTTTTGAATGATAGCACATACTCTGGAGGGTGGTTGTGGAGATTATCAGAAACCTTGAAGTGTCTTTAGTTTTCTTAAGAAGATGCAGGGCTTGTATTCAGGCAGTCTGCAACAACAAAGCTCTATTAGTTGTTTACATGTGGCAGCCTCTGATTATTGAACACTGATCAGTTTTTGTACCATACTGGTTGCAAACCATTTTGAATCTCACCCCTTTGTAAATGTCACCCACATCAATATTTTGGGGGTTAAAGTATCGCCTGATGTCACACATTTCTCTACTGGGCTTCTATTGAAGTTCAGTATGGGCATCCTTTGGTGTGTGCCCTGCACCCACCTCCTTTATCCTATCACTACACACACTGTTCAGGCCATATGGTTTGACACTGGCTTGACTTTATCTCCCTAGTTTAGCTCCTTAACTTCCTTTTTTTCACTCCAAGGTAATATGATACATTTCTATTTCAAAGTACATAACATCTCTAGTACTCTCTTCCTTAGCTTTCATATGGGGATATAAACCAAATTTGATACTCAATTTTGTATTTGAACATTCCAAACAGTGCTCAGAGCCATCTTATTGACCTCTGTATTTTAACTCACCCGGTAGGACTTATAAAAGAGAGAAGCCTGGGTCATGTACCCAAACTTTGGCCTAACTCTATCTGCTGAACCTCTGCCATGGACATGCAATAGATTGCCTATCAATGTGCCAGTATTGCAAATTTTTTTAAGGGAAATTGCTGGCTTTGGAGGTAGCCTTGTTTGGAAGACAAAGTGAGTACTACAGAAAAGCACATTAATAAACATTTATTGAACTGTGTTAAATTTAATTGAAATTAATTGAATTTGGATGGTGGCTACAATTGCAAATGCTCCCATTTCTTGACTGAATTCCAGTCTTGGCTGAGAACCCATCTTGGGCAATAACATTTTGACAAGAATCCCTGCAAACATCTTCCATGTCACCTCCAAAGTGGAAATAATGTACATTAAAAAAGGATATTAGGTAACATTGCTAATTTAAATATTTATCATAACTTCCTTTTAAAAGATAATAATTTCAATCAAACAAGATTGAAACAGATAAGTGTCTTATTCTATTCTTTCTCTAGGTATTTTTTCACTTCATCATAATCAAACTTGACTCTTTAAGAATTATTAGAATTTCTTTTGGTCATTACTTAAAATATAGAAGCTGACTAAATACCATATATCTGAAATATTAAATTCAAAAGAGAAAAAAATTTTAAATAAGTTTTCTGTGATGTTATGCTACTTAGAATTATGTCTGTAGTCTTACCTTCATAGTGAATAAATCACCAAGACTTGTAGATTCCCTTAAAAATTTATACAGGTTGTTTTCAAACTTTCAAAAAACCAATGTTTCCTCTTCAAAACAAATATTTTATAAAGCCTTTTTTATTTTACAAAATGCATCTTGATACATAATCTTAAAAGTACACACTATATCAATGAGAATATTAAATAATAAATAAAGGAAGAATATTATTTAATGTATAGCACTACACATAAATACTTGGGCATAACTCCGATAGGAAACCCAATGAAGTGGTGATATTCTTCTGCCTACTTATAAATAAGCTAGGATTTAAGAGAGGTTAGACCAATATTCAAATGAATGTTGAAATAATTTTTTAAAAAATATTAGATATTTTGAAATAAGAATCACTGCAAATGTAACAACTACAAATGCAAACTGATACTATATTGATGATCTGAGTAGAATGAGTGGCAGGGTTACCAGAGATAAAATTTTGGTAAAGTTCCAAACAAAACACTATATATTCTTTTCTTACAGTGTTAAGTGTTCCTGGAAAATTCAATGTATAATAAAACCATACTATAAGTATTTGGAGCTTAAATGTAAAATGAAGTTGTTTCTAGGCTGAGAACTTTAGATTTTTATCTAGTCACACTGGGGATAAATTAAAATTTCTCTTGGTCATTATTTAAAATACAGAAGTTATCTGTAATCTTACATTTAGAATTATAAATGTATGTATTGTTACCTTCAAAGTGAATAAATCACTAAGATTTGTAGATTATCTTAAAGATTTTATAGGTTGTTTTCAAACTTTTTAAAAACCAATGCTTTCTTTTCAAAAAAATATTTTAACGGCACTGGGGGCAATGTCACTCTGTTGGGAACCGCTGTTCTATGTAATCTTATGGTCTATATAATAACTACTGGTCTATATAATCTGTTGTTGCCTTGCCAATCTTTTCCTTCTACTTTAGTTTGGCTCTTTGTCATCCCTCACTTGAACCACCCAACTTTTCTCTCTGTTTTGTCTTCTTTGTCTACAATTTACCTTTTAAACAGATAGCAAATGTGATGTTTCTAAAATGCACTTGTGATCATGTCATTCCTCTGCTGAAAACTTCCATTGGCTCCCCACTACTACAGGATAATACAAACCTTTTATTTGTATGTATGTATGTATGTATGTATGTATTTATTTATTTATTTATTTATTTATTTATTTATTTATTTTGAGATGGAGTTTCGCTCTTGTTGCCAAGGCTGGAATGCAATGGCGGGATCTCAGCTCACCACAACCTCCACCTCCCGGGTTCAAGTGATTCGCCTATCTCAGCCTCCCAAGTAGCTGGGATTACAGGTGCCTGCCACCATGCCTGGCTAATTTTTGTATTTTTAGTAGAGATGGGGTTTCACCATGTTGGTCTGAACTCCTGACCTCAGCTGATACACCCACCTCCGCCTCCCAAAGTGCTGAGATTACAGGTGTGAGCTAGCATGCCAGGCCGGGATAATACAAACCTTTTAGACTGGAGGTCAGCAATCTGATCCCACCATATTTCAAATCTCACCTTGTACCACTCCCTCCAATGTGTCAATGTGTGCTGTGCTCTGCTTTGTGTAGTCTCTAGAACTGAGTAAATCCTCAAGTTTTTCACCAACTTGCCGATCTTTTGTTTGTCAAGTTCTTACTAACATAGTCTTGCTTCAGTATGCATGGGGATTGGTTTCAAGAGCCCTGTGGATACCAAACCCCACAGATGCTAAAGTTTCTGATATAAAATGGCATAGTATTTGTTTATAACCTACATGCATCCTCCCACAGACTTCAATTCATCTCTAGATTATCACATCCAATATAATGTAAATGCTATGTAAATAGTTGTTTTACTGTATTTTTCATTTGTGTTATTTTTTACTCTTGTAGCGTTATTTTTTCCTGTTTGTTTTTCTGTATATTTTCAATCCCCAGCTGATTGAATACATGGGGCAGAAGCTGAAGATATAGGCCGATTGTGCTTCAAAATGCAACTCAGGCATTTCCACCCTAGTAAAACCTTCTGACAGTCTCCCCACCCCTTCCCATATTTGCACTTACCATATGTTTTGTAACTATTTGCTTTCCCATTAGACTGCAAGTTATCCAAGGGCAGGGATTTTTATCCTATATATCCTTGTATTTCAAGTGCATCAAATAGGTGGACAGTATATAGTGGGGTCTTAAAAAAGCATTCATTGAATTACAGTCGAGTGATCCTGTAATAGTGACTATTTGGAGAGTCTGGACATTACTATATACAATCATCCCTTGTTATCCTCAGGCAGTTGCTTCCAGGATCCTTGTGGATACCAAAATCCATGGATATTCAAGTTTCTTAAGTTAAATGGCATAGTATTTGCATATAACCTATGCACATCCTCCTATATACTTTAAATCATATCTAGGTTGCTTATAATACCCAATACAATGTAAATGCTATGTAAATAGTTTTTATGCTGTATTTTTTTGTTGTTTTGTTTTTGAGATGGAGTCTTCCTCTGTCATCCAGTCTGGAGTGTAGTGGCGCGATCTCAGCTCACTGCAATCTCCGCCTCCCAGGTTCAAGTGATTCTCTTGCCTCTGACTCCCCAGTAGCTGGGATTACAGGTGTGTGCCACCACACCCGGTGAATTTTTGTATTTTTAGTAGAGACAGGGTTTCACCATGTTGGCTAGGCTGGTCTCAAACTCCTGATCTCAAGTGATTTACCCACCTTGGCCTCCGACAGTACTGGGATTACAGGCGTGAGCCACCGCGCCCTGCTGTATTGCTTACGAAATAATGATAATTTTTTTAAAAGTCTATACATGTTTGGTTCAGAGGTAATCACCCATTTTTTTTTCTTTTATTTTCCATCTGTGGTTGGTTGAATCCAGGGATATGGAACCCACAGATATAGAGGGCTATATTTTTCTTTTACTAGCCGCAGCACTTACTGTACTGACTGATGAGACAAATACATTCCTTTTGACCCATTCTCTAGTTTATATTTTACTTAATTCAGTTTATACATCTCAGAAAAGAAGTCCATTCCTTCTAAAGAGATTTGAAGCTTTCTTTTTAATCACTGACAATTTTAAAAAATTATTTCCTCATGAATATACATATATACATGTGTATTTTTTTTTTTGGTCAAATTGACCCTCAAGTTGATGGTTTCAGTTTTAAGTGTTGGTTCACGGTTTTTTGACATATGTGCTTGTTGTTCACCAACCCTTGACTTTGTTTTAGTTACTTTTCAGATTTGACAGTGTTCACATGTATTCAATTCCTTTGCTAATTTGTGACAGAGATCAAAATGAACTAGTCTTAAATAATCTTGGTGTTTGTCCATGCTGGACCACATGGCTTCTCTCTGCTAGTTACCATAAGGGTGGTCATAACCACTCACCATTCTTTTTATACCTATCTTATTCCTTGCCTAATCCGGATTTAGAAGCAATATTTCAATAATTTACTAATGACTTTCCTCTGGGTCATTAGAAGAAAAATGGTCCCTGTAGAAACAGTCTTCTAAATAAATGATAGTGTAGAAACATTTCCTGGAGGCTACAAAGTGACCTCTTGAAATACACTAAATTGGTTCTTATCTGTCAGGACATTCAGATCCTTCCTTTATTTCACTGTGGAACAGAAGAATAAATTGGGAAAAATGTGCTCTGCAATCCTCTGCCCTGCCTTAGAGTATGTAAATAGCATCATGCACAAAAAATTTTCAAGCTGTCAGGAGTAAAGTCAGTATGATAATTTGGGATAATTAAATGCTTAAGACAATCAAAATAGAACTGATCCTAGTAAGCTTTTCTCACTTGAAGGAAACTTCTCCGAAAAGTAGTTACTGATCTAAATGTCTTTCAATAAGGCTGTTAAATAAATTGTGGTACAACAATCTACAGTTTGAAATATTTCAGTCTTTAAAAAAGGAGAAGCATACCTATATGTATGCACACAGAAAGATAGATGGTTGCTTTTTAAAAAGAAAAAATGTGAATAATTCATATACTATGATCCCATTCACATAAAAAATAGCAGAAACAGAATCGAAATATTTACAAAGAGAGAGGGCATTGACTGGAAAGATACACACACCAAACCATACTCAATTCTGCATTGAGAGCTTTTGTTTCTGTGTCTATTTCTTTCTCCTACTATTATCAACCGCTATATTGCCAGATCAAATACAGGATACTCAATTAAAGTTGAATTTCAACTGTAAGCAACAACATTTTGGGTGTAGTTTCCAAATATTACATGGGACATACTTAAAAAGTACTCATTGTTTATCTGAAATTAAAGTTTAACTGAGTGTCCTGTATTTTTATTTGTTAAATCTGGCAATTCTACCTTAAAGAGAATTTAAAATTTATCCTTGTATTCCTATTACTAATACAGTTACAGAGATATAGTGGATTACAATAAATAACATGAGGGGGGTAATTTAGGAAAGAACAATCAAAACAGGTGATTTTGCTAAGTACATTACATATTTATCTCAATTTTCATGGAAATATCTTCAAATGTCATTAGTGGTCCTATTATAGAAGACACACAGCAGGCAAGTGTCACAGCTAGAAATGACCCTAAGGTTCTGGGTCCCTATTCAGCAGCCATAAGCAATTGCCAGCTGCATGAAGGTGGAGGCAGAAGAAGTAAAAAGGGAACAAGAGGTGAGGTGTACGTTCTGCCTAAGTGGAACAGAGTAGAACTTTGCACAAACTCCTTAATCTTGCCTAGAGGCAGAATGTGGGATGTACTATATGGGAGGCAGGCAAATCTGGGCCTGGTTCCCACCTCCATCACTCATTTGAACAAGTTATGTAATTTATTTTTGCGTCAATTTTCTTGTCTGTAAAACTGGAGTGAGAGGACCTAACTTGAGTACTGATGTGAAGAGTCAATGAGATAATATCTGTGAAGTGATCAGCACAGGGCTTGGCAAGTGGAAGACACTCAGTCAAGCTAACTTAAAGCCCCAGGTTTTTCATTTGTACAACAGAACAACAACAATAATAGCAACAAGCAATAATACTAACAATATTTATCTTGCCTCTGAGTTGTCTTGAGGATCAGATGAAAATACATATATTATGTTTCTAAATTCTAAAGTGTATCTCACTCTCCTAACAAAGCAGTTGGTCTTCAGATCAGGACCAGAGTTAATATCATGCCAGAGCATTATTACAGGTTTTTTCCAATGAGTAATTAATTTTATTTTTAAACTTATCACACAGTAAAATTGACTCTTTTGGTTTACAAAGTTCTGTGAGTTTTAACACGTTGTATAGGTTTATGTAACCACCACCACAATCCGGATACAGAACATGACTACAGCTTTAGAGATTCTTTTTCAAAGTGTTTTACATTCATGTTGCAAAACACTTTTAAAAATAAGAAAAGAGATGGAGATAAACGTGCTGAAGATGCAAATTAATGAAACCAGCTTTTGTGCACAAATCTCTGCAGTTTCCAGTGTTTTCAGCTTTTGTCTGAGCCATTTTTGCTGTCGGCTTTGCTGACTCTTTCTATAAAAGTAATCAGGCATCCATTCCAGAATTGGGGTCTTTCTTACACTAAAGGCACATGTCCCAGGCACAAGCCTCAGCATCCTTATTTGATCTTTTTTATACGACCAGGTCTTAAATTTCCGAACCATGTTTTCCCTAATTGCCATTTTCTCTCTAAAATGAAGAAGCCTGGAATAACCAGCACCTTCTTATCCCTTCGGGGAAATTATTTAATTGGGACAAAGGGATATGGAGTTAGAGCAACGATAGGGCTTTCAGAACCCAAAACCTGTCTGGTATAATAACAGAGCCTTACTGTAACCAGTCATTCAATCTGTCCCTCTCTCCAACCCCATCCTCTCCATCACCACCTGCCAGATGCCCCCCCTGGGACAATCGACTTTGAAACCAAACTTCCCTCCCAGGTCAGCTCCTGCAACCCCTACTCCCCACCCTTGGAGCTTTCCCCGCAGAAGTGACTTGACACATGGTGCTACATCTGGGGAGAGGGGCAGGTCCGCTTTCCGGGTGACTCAAGTCTTTGCTATTTGCCTTTTGTTTCTGGGATGCCTTCGGCTGCCTTTCTCTTTCTTCCATCTGCTTTTAATTTTGGTAAGAGAAAAGCTAATGAATCAGGAATGAACCTCCTCTCCACTAATCTTTCTCTCTCTCTCTTAAAGTTGGCGCGCTCTCTTCACAAATTCCATCACTACCCAAGAAGTGAGGGGGCGGGGTGAGGGGAACAGGCGGGAAGGCATTAATTACACCTAAATCTGAAGTTTACGGCCTCAGGTACCACTTTGATGGGGAGAGTTTCTGAAGCTTTCATACAACCTGCAGTGCCTTTGCTGCTGCCGCTGTAGATTTTCAGCTCATTTCTTTCTGGTGCTGCTTCACGCTGCTCTGTCATGCCTAAATCTATCTTGTCACTGCCAAAGGTGCCTGAATCAGGGTGAATTCCACGAGATTCACCAGCGGTTTTGCTCCTGTCCAAGGTAAATACAGTATGCAAAATGAGGAACCACCCAAGGATGTCGGGGAGGGGGGAGAGAACGGGATTCCCTCACCTTTTTGGGCACATTCCTCGTTAATTTCCACCAGGAGGAAGCGCGCAGCCCAGCTCCCCTAGTCTCTCTTCTTAAATCCCCCTACCTACGACTGCCGAGGTTGGCCGCATGGCGGGAGTCTCCCCGTCAGTCCTGGCCCTCCCCCGCCCCCCGGGTTGGTTTTTCCCAGCTGCGGAGGTTGGGAGGTTGGGCCAGGGGCTGGGGTGCCAGGAGAGTCGGCGCCCGCAGCGCGCAGCCGGGAAGTCGTTGCTACTCTGGTGGAACTGAGTTGGTTCTGGAGGCGGCGGGCGCGGAGGTGAGCAGTGGGAGCCCGCGGCCTGGGAGAGACCCGGCAGGCGTCATTGGGGCCCCTCCCCATACTCGGGTGGAGAGTAGCGTTGGTTCGGGTTGCCACTCTACCCCGAGTCCCACTGCTGCTTTGTTCCCAGACTCTCCCCACCTCTTTGGAGATGACTTGAACCCCTTTGGGATCCCAGGGGCCGGCGGGACGCGGGCTGGGGGGCGACAGTTGTAGCTCCACTGCCTGCTAATGCCAGAAGGTACAAGAAGAGATCAAAAAGTCCTGTAACCTGAAACTTCCCTCGCATCCTAACCGGGACCGGGAAGAGAGGTCCGGGCGGGGGCGGAGACACCCAGAGGCCGACCTTCCGCGGAGGAGGTGCGGGAAGGAACCTGGAAAGGGAGAAGTTTGGTAGGGAAGGAATTGGGGATTAAGCAAGAAGTTAGACGCGGGGAGACGAGTCTCCTCGGGAAAAGCGGAGGGCGGGAGGCCGCTTGGGTTTATTTAGTGTGGGTCAGGGGAGAGGGAAGACTTTGCGCTCTGGGTGTCGGATGCGCGTCCCCCTCCCGAGTAAGAGTGACCGGAGGGGTTGTGGAGGCGAGGCCGGGGCGGGCTTTCGGAGGGAGAGACTGGTGTCTCTCTGGGACAAAGTGGTGACGACTAGACTCGAAAAGGCCGGTTTTTGCACTCCGGAAGCCGCGACAGCCACCGCTGCTCACGCCTCTCTTCTGCTTGTCCCAGGTCCCTCAGAGGAGCCAGCGAGGGGCGCCAACAAGAGGCCAGGAGGTGCCACCGGGGCGGCGGCAGGAAGAGGAGCGGGAGCAGGATCGCGGGGCCGAGCGTCCCGACCCGCCGTGCGTACTTTCTGGAGGGAAGGGGCGGGGGAATCGGCCCCGGAGGGAAGCGCCCGGTGGCGAGGGGTTAGCCAAGTTCCGGCTGCGGCGCCACTCCCTGGCTTCCACGAGAGGAAAGTTTTTTCCAGACGCTTCCGCCGGCTCGCACCCTCTGGGCCCAGCCCCCCGAGGCTTCGGAGCGGGCGCCATCCCAGCCCAGCTCCGGGGATACGCTAGCCGCGATGCCTGGGTGGTGCTCCCGGGGCCCCGCCGCCGGGGACGGGCGGCTGCGGCTGGCGCGACTGGCGCTGGTTCTCCTGGGCTGGGTCTCCTCGTCTTCTCCCACCTCCTCGGCATCCTCCTTCTCCTCCTCGGCGCCGTACCTGGCTTCCGCCGCGTCCGCCCAGCCCCCGCTGCCCGACCAGTGTCCCGCGCTCTGCGAGTGTTCCGAGGCGGCGCGCACAGTCAAGTGCGTTAACCGCAATCTGACGGAGGTGCCCACGGACCTGCCCCCCTACGTGCGCAACCTTTTCCTTACCGGCAACCAGCTGGCCGTGCTCCCTGCCGGCGCCTTCGCCCGCCGGCCGCCGCTGGCTGAGCTGGCTGCGCTCAACCTCAGCGGCAGCCGCCTGGACGAGGTGCGGGCGGGCGCCTTCGAGCATCTGCCCAGCCTGCGCCAGCTCGATCTCAGCCACAACCCACTGGCCTACCTCAGCCCCTTCGCTTTCTCGGGCAGCAATGCCAGCATCTCGGCCCCCAGTCCCCTTGTGGAACTGATCTTGAACCACATCGTGCCCCCTGATGATAAGCGGCAGAACCGGAGCTTCGAGGGCATGGTGGCGGCGGCCCTGGTGGCGGGCGGTGCACTGCAGGGGCTCCACCGCCTGGAGCTGGCCAGCAACCACTTCATTTACCTGCCGCGGGATGTGCTGGCCCAACTGCCCAGCCTCAGGTACCTGGACTTAAGTAACAATTCGCTGGTGAGCCTGACCTACGTGTCCTTCCGCAACCTGACACATCTAGAAAGCCTCCACCTGGAGGACAATGCCCTCAAGGTCCTTCACAATGGCACCCTGGCTGAGTTGCAAGGTCTACCCCACGTTAGGGTCTTCCTGGACAGCAATCCCTGGGTTTGCGACTGCCACATGGCAGACATGGTGACCTGGCTCAAGCAAACAGAGGTGGTGCAGGGCAAAGACCGGCTCACCTGTGCTTTTCCGGAAAAAATGAGGAATCGGGTCCTCTTGGAACTCAACAGTGCCGACCTGGACTGTGACCCGATTCTTCCCCCATCCCTGCAAACCTCTTATGTCTTCCTGGGTATTGTTTTAGCCCTGATAGGCGCTATTTTCCTCCTGGTTTTGTATTTGAACCGCAAGGGGATAAAAAAGTGGATGCATAACATCAGAGATGCCTGCAGGGATCACATGGAAGGGTATCATTACAGATATGAAATCAATGCGGATCCCAGGTTAACAAACCTCAGTTCTAACTCGGATGTCTGAGAAATATTAGAGGACAGACCAAGGACAACTCTGCATGAGGTGTAGACTTAAGCTTTATCCCTACTAGGCTTGCTCCACCTTTATCCTCCGCTATAGACACCACTGACTTTGACTAAAAGCAGTGAAGGGATTTTGCTTCCTTGTTATGTAAAGTTTCTTGGTGTGTTCTGTTAATGTAAGACGATGAACAACTGTGTATAGTGTTTTACCCTCTTCTTTTTCCTGGAACTCTTCAACACGTGTGGAGGGATTTTTCAGGTTTCAGCATGAACATGGACTTCTTGCTGTCTGTCTCCCTCTCAGTACAGTTCAAGGTGTAGCAAGTGTACCCACACAGATAACATTCAACAAAAGCTGCCTCAACTTTTTCGAGAAAAATACTTTATTCATAAATATCAGTTTTATTCTCATGTACCTAAGTTGTGGAGAAAATAATTGCATCCCATAAACTGCCTGCAGACGTTAGCAAGCTCTTCAAAATAACTCCATAGTACACAGGAGCACCTGCATCCAAGAGCATGCTTACATTTTACTCTTCTGCATATTACAAAAAATAACTTGCAACTTCATAACTTCTATAACAAAGTAAATTACTTTTTTGATTGCAGTTTATATGAAAATGTACTGATTTTTTAAAAAATAAACTGCATCGAGATCCAACAGACTGAATTGTTAAAAAGAAAAATAAAAGATTCTTAAAAGAATTATGGTGTGTGCAAGTTTGCTTTGAAAAAAGGATTAAGGGCAGGGTATTCAATGGCCTTGGTTCCGATGATAGTTATTACTTAGCTGAGAATCAAACTGTAGCAATGTCTAATATAAATGATTTGGGAGATCGTTTTGAGATGGTGGATCCTTTTAGTATTTAAATGGAGAGTTTGAGTATTCATGTGACTATATGGTCCCAAAGTTAATGCTATTTATGAAACAGTTTTGTAAGAGCATAATGAATTGGTTAAAGCTAAGCGTTCTGGACAATAAACAGTTCCCAGTTTGGGGCTTTTTCAAGGCTAATGAAGTTATTGTTGGTCTAGAAAAATAATATTTACTTAATAAAACTCTGTTTGAAATTGTTCTGTGGATTTTTAGAGCAGAATTTGAAACAAATATGCAAATAAATATGAAGATAAAATGTCTTAAAGATAGACTATTCTGAAATAAAAGATATAAAATATAAATTTAAAAAGTATTTCTCAATGTCATAATGTAAATTGAAACTTAGATTTTCTTGAGGATATTTTTTAAAAAACATTTAAAGTGGAACATAAATGGTCTTTAGTTTATCAGAGACCCAGCTAATATGTTGAAAAAGTTGACATGGTTGAATATGAACTTGAGGAAATAACCACAGATAAATGCCTACATCTGTCAACAAATGTCTCAAGTATTTATAGGTTCTTCAGTTCAGTGTTTTAAGAATTTGAGGATATTTTGATTTTAGCTAAGCTCCTCATGATGTAAGTATGTACACCTTCGTGAAGAATAAATCACAGGTGTAAATACAGGCAATCATTAATTGATACCATCCATAATATACAAGGCTTTTGTTTTTTGTCAGTTTATTATCTGCCATTTAAGCTGAAAAGTAAATTCTATTAATCAATCTTCAAGCTCTTTTATCGAGTGATTTAAATGTGGCCATTATTGCTTAACTGAAAGTATTAGGTAAACTTGCATCAGTAAGTCTTAGGGCCTGCTTTTCCTTTGAACTGGTTATGTCCTTCAATGCTTTGTGTTTGAAATAAAATCTACATTTTCTTATTTTTATAAATAAAATAGGATCAGATAGTATTTTAGGTTCTAGAAATCTGCTGATTCTTTGAATTAAATTCAGAAATTTTCAAAGTAGGGCTAAAAATAAGTAAATCTCTTCCTTTTTATAGGTTGGATTATATAGTCAGAATATGAAGCTGTAATTCCTTAAATTCCATCAGGCTTGTTTTATGAAATACAGTATTTATTATTTAAGGGTTATATTTCAGATCCTATAATTACCTCAGAAAAAGCTAAATATTTGGCACTTAAAATTCCATCAAACAGTTTAAATATTCATCAGAAATTCCTACTGTCTGGTTGCCATTATTTAACAAGAACAATGAGATACTAATCTGTCAAAAATAGTGACCACTATCTTAGCAAACTGTTGATGGACTTCAGTTGGTAAGTCTTCTGATATTGTAGAAACAAATTATAATATTGATAGAGCCTCTGTTTAGAAGAATTGTTTCTTCATCACATGATAATCTAACAGTTTAAAGTGGAGCTTTATTTAAGAACCAGGAAAGGAGTAGATTCATTAGCCTAGCTTTTCTCATCAACTCCTTGAAGCAATGATGAATCTGATAAAGTGAAGCCAAGTTATCCCTGTTAGGTAGATGGCTTCTTTGAAGTTATAATTTATTGCTTCTTTTTCATGCCCCTACTTATTCTTTTGTATAGACTTTCCAATTACCACTGCTTTGTTTTCCATCACATCACTCCTTCCTGGTTCTCCAAAATATGGAAATAAAAAAGTCAATAAAAAGAAAGAACACCTTATTCTTAAGATAAAATTGTTATTATTTGACAACATTAATATTTTGCAGCCCTAATACCCTCAAGTCTATAAGTCTACAGAACATTCTAAGTTCCTTGGAAGATAGAGGCTATATAAATTAAATAAGTATAAGGGAATATGGGAAAATAAAAGTATCACTTTATTTAAAAATAAGACAAGTCTGTTTTAAATACTGTTCTTATTATGCAGTATTGACTCTAGAAACCTACGAGTATCCATTTTTAATATTTTAGTTGGTAATACTCTTCATTACTGAAGGTAAAATTTTCAACATAAAACACCCTTCATTTATCCTTTACAAGTTTCATTTGAAGAAAGTTGGAAAAAATACTTAGAAATTCAAGGACTTGATAAATCCCTTAATTTAAAAAGCTATTCAACTATTCCATAAATTTTTATTTAAAGTAGCAAACATTTTAGGATAATACAGCTATTTGGTCCTGAATTATAACTGCCCCTTTGATAGTATCCATTCTGTTTGCAGCATTCGTTTTTGTAATAGCAGTTTGGCTGCTATGGGTGTGATTCAATGGTAACCTATAAGACAAATTTGTACAGGAGCTGATAGATTTTTCTAACAAAATAAGGAGACTTTGAAGCACATTGAATAGGATTTTTTAAATGAATAGGAGTTTTTAAAGGAAAAAGAGTAGGAGCTGGGGAGGAAGGCTGTTTGAAATAAATGAGCAAATCACAAATAATACATCCTTTAGAAATATCTTTATTGGCAGTAAGTGTGGATTATGCTCATCTCAGTATTTAATTAGAAATAACATATCTTTGTCTTCTGTCTTTTTCATTAAAGTGGCTGTAAAAAAAGAAGGTTCAGATGAACTGAGATTGTTTCCTTAGGAATTCTGTTTGATTCTTTTCCTTTGACCTAAAACAGGCTTTACCTTGTTGAGAACCTTAGAGGCTTTGCAACTCTAGATTGTGACTCTTTCATATCATTTTAGTTTTTCTCCCAAGACTACACTAAAGGAGACATCATGAGATTTGCAAGGTTAAAAACAATTTTGCACGTGCTTCCTCCTGCTCGGAAATCCAGTCATCCAGCTTTCAGAGCAGCACCATAAAGTGAAGACAGACATTTATTAGATGAAATTCTGGTTTCACTTTTACACTTGTGCAAGGATTTTTAACAGTAAAGGAGAGGAAAGGGAGGAAGTTATATTTCTAGATAATATATGAAAATTACCTCGATACTGTATTTTTAAGATCTTTCACCAGTACTTGCAGTGCTGCACTAGAAATAGTTAGTTTAAGAAAATACTTTCTACATTGTCCAGGTGATCCTGTCACCTTTTAGATGAGGAAAAACGTCTTCTTGAAGATGTTTTGTACAGTTATTTTCCCATTGTTACTCTTAGAGACTTTCGTTTCAAAAAGGCAGGTTCATTTTATTTTGTTTTACCTTAGAACATTTTAGCAGCTCTTTGTCATGGGTTAACAAAATCTAGAATTAAGAAAATGTTTAATATATGATTTATATCATTTTTGACAAGAATACAAATTCTTAGTAGTTCAAAATTGGAAGTCCTCTTAGAAGTGTCAAGCTCAGCTTTCCATTCTACAAATGAAGTAACTGGTAATTGTGACTTACTATGTTGTACAGTGACGACCAGGACCAAATCCTAGGGTTCTAGATTCCTCTTCTGGTGCTGTTTTTACCAGATGATGGCGTTACTAATTGCCTACCTTGAGGCCTTTGAAATCCCCATGTCTGTAATAAAGACAGGCAATTGCTTTGGTGAAATTATTTGTTTTATTGTTTTTGCTTTGAGTGAATGCTTCAGTTTGCTCTAGATTTTACTTTCAGTTTGTTAAAATTACCATGTTTAAACCCCTGAAAACATTTAATGTTTTTGAAATGATTTTTTTCATAACAATCTTATGAGTCTATGATATAATAGGAAATATTTTAGAAATTTATGGTGATATTTCTTTGGAAAAGAAAAATAAAAACTCTGGAATGCTGTGCTGGTTTGTGTAATTCAATCTTAAATGTGAGTTAGCTCAGCTGGTGAGAAAACTAAACAAATGAGACCAAGTTCATGACCATGAAGTCAGTCAGTCACCAGGTGAGACAGTCAGCTTTGCATTCTCTGCACTGTTCTCCTAGCTCACGCCCACTCCAGGTGCATGCTGCTATCCTCCAAGGGCCTGGACCAAACAGAGAAGTTAAATCAATGCAAATCCATTATCACCCTGGAAGACCAGGGGACTGACCAGCCAAACACTGCCAGCTCGACTGCTGAAGTGCCAGTTTACTGTCTTTACATATGCAGGACACACACTACATCTTAATTTTCTCACATCGTGCAAATCTCACATTTGCAGATTGCAAAAAGCTTATAATTTATGTGACTTTGGGGAATCTAGCATGAGTACCTTTCAGGGTATTGCATGGGAAATTAATTAGGTTTGCTTTATTATTTTAAAAAAGTGTGGGTTAAGATTAAGCATCATGATTACTATATCATACACTTACACATAAATGTTTATAGAAACAGAAATACAGTTTATATTTAGCTGACATTTTATGATGATAGGACTTACTTGTGGTCCACAATTTAACTTGGTTAATGTAAGGAACCATTTGGTCTAAGAAAGCAGAAGCTTAAGATATGACCCTCTATAATACTTTTTGTGAAAAGTAAATATTAAAAATACATTTTAAAGGACCGAGGATGTTATCGAGATAGGCTTTAAAAATAACAAAAACAAAATGGAAGTTTATAGATTATTTTACCCCTTCCCCTTACAGTTCTTTTTTTTTTTTTTTTCTTTTTTGACAGAGTCTTGCTCTGTTGCCCAGGCTGGAGTGTGGTGGCATAATCTCAGCTTACTACAACCTCTGCCTCCTGGGTTCAAGTAATTATCCTGTCTCAGCCTCCCGAGTACCTGGGATTATAGGCGCACACCACCACACCAGCTAATTTTTGTATTTTTAGTGGAGATGGGATTTCACCATGTTGGCCAGGCTGGTCTTGAACTCCTGACCTCAAGTGACTCGCCCCCCCCTTGGCCTCCCAAAGAGTTGGGATTACAGGTGTGAGCCACCATGCCCAGCAGTCAGTTCTGTTTCTATTACTTTTTACTTACTTCCTCCGAAGAGAGCCATGGCCCACATTTCTTTTTTTTTTTTTTTTTTTTTTTTTTTTGAGACGGAGTCTCGCTCTGTCACCCAGGCTGGAGTGCAGTGTCCAGATCTCAGCTCACTGCAAGCTCCGCCTCCCGGGTTCACGCCATTCTCTTGCCTCAGCCTCCCGAGTAGCTGGGACTACAGGCACCGCCACCTCGCCTGGCTAGTTTTTTTTTTTTTGTATTTTTAGTAGAGACGGGGTTTCACTGTGTTAGCCAGGATGGTCTCGATCTCCTGACCTCGTGATCCGCCCGTCTCGGCCTCCCAAAGTGCTGGGATTACAGGCTTGAGCCACCGCGCCCGGCCATATGGCCCACATTTCAAGGTGACCTTACACAGGGGAATTGGACTGACTGGAACATTAGGTGGGTCAGTTTCCAAATACATGTAACTCTGTGACAGTTTCTCTCAATTTTGCAATAGAGTATTACATTGTATTCAAGGAGGACTTTAATTTTCAATTGAACACATTCTGTGGTGATTCTTATAGACCATTTCAACACTGGCTATAAAACACTTTAAAAATTTTTTAAATTAACTCATGTTTTGTAGCATATTTTGAAGTACAGGAAGGGATAAGTACCATGAGTAACACTATGACTAAGGAAAACAGAAGCGCTAATGTCGGGATAAAAGGCCTTCTCTTTATTTCACATGTATCCTACCTTTTCGTTACACTTTTTTGAGCATTCTTCACTACCATGAAAAACTATTTTAACATCTGGTTCTGGTGTACTGTAGACAATCATATGTTTTATACATACAGGATATTGCTTGCAGTTTTAACTTTGTTCTAATAAGCATCGTTGTACCCCCCTGTGTTTCTACCTTTTGCATTTTTCCCTTAAGGTAGATCCTTGAGGGAGAATTACTGCATCAGAGGGTATAATCTCTTTTTTTCTAACTTCAAAAAATATTTTTGATGCCTATTTAAATTAAGATGATGAAATATAGATCATAGCTCACTGTATGTTTTAAGAGTTTCACATCAAACTTTACATAGTAATGAAATGTCTGTGGACAGGATTTTGAACAGAAGTAAATATGGACCAAGCTGTCAACTAACCTGTCACTGTTTTAAATCCATGAATTTCTATTCTTTGTTAAAATAACAATTTAGAAGATAGCTAAGTCCATAGCCCAGTTATGAGTGAGTGAGTGTGTGTATGTGTGTGTGTGCGTGTGTGTGTGTGAGAGAGAGAGAGAGAGAGAGTCAGGGTGGGGAAAGACAATGTGGGGTATGGATGAACATCTGGGAAATAAATTTAGCTAGTTACGAGTTAGGAAGCAGTTATTAAGACAAACCTGTATTTTTGCCTGAATTCTCTTTTATTTACTTTTTTTAGATGCCTTGTATGGGTATACTTAGAATTAAGTGAGATTTCATAGAAGTGAATTAATTGTGCTAATCTTCCTGTTAATTTGCTTTAAAATTTTAGTAAGTTCCCATGAATCATTTCTTCAGGCCTTGCATTGGATTTTTAAAAATGAGTTTCTGAGATAAACTTGCTTCTAATTCAGTTGTGAGGACAAGTAATGATAATAACTAACATTTCATGGAGTGCAGCTTTTCACATGTAAGATTTATTCTCATTTGAAGAGGAAATTGAGGCTTACAGAGGATAGATGACTTGCCCAAGAACAACTTGGTAGTAAGAATCAGATACGGGATTTGAACTGTTGTTTTTTTCTGGGGAGGGTGTTGGGGGAGCCTTCAGGATCCAAGCTCTTAACTCCTGCTCTAGAGGAGATGTGAATGATGATAATGTCTATGCTTTTTCTAGCATAGAACATGATAAACACCACCAGAGATTCAAACAAGGTGATATGAGGTGCAAAGTAAGGAGAGATCTTGTCTGGTCAGGATAATCCAAAAAGGGTTCATGAAAGAGTCAGCTTTTAAGATGATTTTGAAGAAGAGGCAAAGAGAGAGATGATGGGTAGAAGAGAAAACTCAGGTCAGAGAGAATAGCATAAGCAAAGAGAATGGAGGCAATTGAAGACCAAGTGTTCTCTGGGAACAGTAACATTTGAAGTGTGATATTTACGAAGGAGAATAGTGGAGCATAAGACTAGAAAGATAAATCTGCGGCTATGATAAATAGTTTCTATACAATTTAGCGGACAGTGGGGGAGCTCTTGGAAGTCTACGAGCAAAGGAGTTATATGCATAGCTGTGGCTGTACCCAACAAAGATGAGATCAACCGCCTTCCTAAGTTGGTTTGGATATCAAGACTGATGAGACCACACGTACAACAAGAGAGTATGCACAGGTTTATTACTTGCATAATGTGACTTTCTGGGGAGAGCAGGACTTGGTTTTGTTTTTCATTGTGATCTGGGTTGGGGCCATGGTGAGGCTTCAGGTGTGTCTAGTCTTCGCATCCCAGCAGATGCCAAGGGATGAAGTTCATGGGCCCTATTATAGGCTTGCTCAGTTATGGGACAAAAAGTGGGAGGAGGAGGAATGGACCTTAAAAGCTATGAGTACTCAGACATCACAAATGGAGTCAGACTCTTACAATTCACCACTGATGTTTGACTGATGACTGAAATGTGCCAGGGCTGATTTAATTGATTTTGAACTTGTTTAAATAAACCATTATTGTACTCTAAGAGACTTGCAGGATGAGGTCAGTAAGGGACGTGAGAGTTCCATTGAATGTCTTCTTCAAAAGTCTGTGGTGTGTATTTTAAGAAGTGAAATGCAGGCCTTGGTCATCATCAATAATTTCTGAAACTCTGAAGGGGATAAGAAGTGTCTTAGTGAGGGCTTTTAGTTTAGCTTTAGTGTGGGCTGATGTGTGACATTTGTTTGTATTTTGGCTATCTGTGAGGCAAGAAATTCCTAGAGATTTTTTTTTTTTTGCCTAAAGTAGGGTGACCTTGGATAAGGAATTGCTGTTACTGCTACAGATCAGACTAACTGACTAGATAATTAGTAATGACCCAATAATATATACAAATATACATACTGGACCAATTGTTGGTTAAGCATCCTATAGTGCTAAGATGACCATGTAAAGTTTGGTCGTTTGCGCTGGCTCTGGAGTCCCATCCTTGATCAGGGATGTCCTGGTTAGGGAATGAATAGCAGCAGCTCACTAGAGGGCATCATCACATTGTATGGGGACCTTGCATATGAAATACCTTTTCTGATTACTCAGTTGATCCAAAGAGACTCTCCAGTTGGCCAGTGGGCCTGGGAGAAGGGTGGCCTACAGCACCATTGCCTCTGGCAAGGGGCTGAGGACAGGAGAAACCACTTCCTCCTGTAGGTTGGATATGCCAGGAGGCCTAGGTTTGCTTCTGGTCTATAAGTACTATTTCCATTTTTGTCTAGAGGCCTCTGTAACTAACTGGGCTGAGTCTGCAGAGTGCTGTGTCAATGATCCAAGGCATAAGAGGCAGCTGGGTACATAGGATCACAGGCTTAGAGGCCATGAGGGTATTTATCTCCAGAAAGGCCCAGTGTGCAACCAGAAGTTGATGATCAAATGGTGTGTGGCATGGGACTGAGGAGGGCAGCTTCCTGTATCAAAACCCTGTGGGCAGCTTACAGGTGATCCAGAGACCCCAGGAGGCATGAGAGGAGGTTTCTAAAACCTCTACAGTGAGGGAATCTCTGGGGTATATTAAGGATAGTGCCTATTGTGTGCAATTTGAACAGATTCTAGAGAGTTTAGTTAAAGGAGACCTCATTCAAGGTGGGCTGTATTAGTCCATTCTCATATTGCTAATAAAGACGTACCCAAGACTGGGTAATTTATAAAGGAAAGAGGTTTAATTGACTCACAGTTCAGCATGACTGTGGAGGCCTCAGGAAACTTAGAATCATGGTGAAAGGGGATGCAAAAACATCCTTCTTCACATGGCGGCAGCCAGGGGAGGAGCCGAGCTAAAGGGGGAAAAGCTCCTTATAAAACCATCAGATCCCAGCCTGGCCAATATGGTAAAACCCCATCTCTACTAAAAATACAAAAATTAGCCAGGCGTGGTGGCATGTACCTGTAGTCCCAGCTACTTGGGAGGCTGAGGCAGAAAAATTGCTTGAACCCGGGAGGTGGATATTGCAGTGGGTTGATACTGTGCACTGCACTCTAGCCTGGGCAACAGAGTGAGACTCTGTCTCAAAAACCAACCAACCAACCAACCAACCAACCCACCAACCCAAACCATCAGATCTCATGAGAACTCACTCACTATCGCAAGAACAGTAGCACTAGGGTAACCAGGTCCCTCCCACAACATGTGGGAATTAAGGGAACTACAATTCAAGATGAGATCTGAGTGGGGACACAGCCAAACCATATCATTCTGCCCCAGCCACTCCCAAATCTCATGTCCTTACATTTCAAAACACAACCATGCCTTCCCAACAGTTCCCAGAGTCTTAACTCATTCCAATATCAACCCAAAAGTCCAAGTCCAAAGTCTTATCTAAGGCAAGTCCCTTCTGCCTATGAGCCTATAAAATCAAAAGCAAGCTAGATACAATTGGGGTACAGGCACTGGGTAAATTCACCCATTCCAAATGGGAGAAATTGGCCAAAATGAAGGGACTACAGCCCCATGGAAGTCCAAAATCCAATAGGGCAGTCATTAAACCTTAGAGTTCTAAAATGATCTCCTTTGACTCCATGTCTCATATCCAGGTTATGCTGATGCAAGAGGTGGGCTCCCACAGTCCTGGGCAGCTCCACCCCTGTGGCTTTGCAGGATATAGCACCCTTCCTGGCTGCTATTTTGGCTGGCATTGAGTATCTGTGGCTTTTCCAGGCACACGGTGCAAGCTGTTGGTGGATCTACCATTCTGGGGTTTCAAGGATGGTGGCCCTCTTCTCACAGCTTCACTAGGCAGTGCCTGGTGGTGAATCTGTGTGGAGGCTCCATCCCCACATTTCCTTTCTGCACTACCCTAGCAGAGGTTCTCCATAAGGGCTCTGCCCCTGTAGCACACCTCTGCCTAGATATCCAGGCATTTATATCCAGGCATTTCCCTACATCCTCTGAAATCTAGGTGGAGGTTCCCAAACCTCAATTCTGTGCACCCTCAGAACCAACACCACATGGAAGCTGCCAAGGCTTAGGGCTTGCAACCTCCAAAGCCACAACCTGAAATGTACCTTGGCCCCTTTTAGCCATAGCTGGAGCACCTGGGACACAGAGCACCAAGTCTGAGGCTCCACACAGCAGGGGGACCTTGGACCTGGCCCAGGAAACCATTTTTCCCTCCTAGGTCTCTGGGCCTATGATGGGAGGGGCTGCTTAGAAGCTCTCTGACATCCCCGGAGACATTTTCCCCTTTGTCTTTGTGAATAGCATTTGTCTCCTCATTACTTATGCAAGTTTCTGCAGCAGGCTTGAATTTCTTCCCAGAAAATGGGTTTTTCTTTTCAACTTCATTGTCAGACTGTAAATTCTTCTAAATTTTATGCTCTGCTTCCTCTTGAATGCTTTGCTGCTTAGAAATTTCTTCTACCAGATACTCTAAATCATCTCTCTCAAGTTCAAAGTCCCACAGATCTCTAGGGCAGGGGAAAAAATGCCACCCGTCTCTTTGCATAGCAAGAGTGGCCTTTCATAGCAAGAGTGGCCTTTACTCCAATTCCCAACAAGTTTTTCATCTCATCTCCATCTGAGACCACCTCAGCCTTGACTTTATTGTTCATATCACTATCAGCATTTTGATCAAAGCCATTCAACAAGTCTCTAGGAAGTTCCAAACTTTCTCACATCTCCCTGTCCTTTGAGCCCTCTAAGTCTCTAGGAAGAGACACATTTTCCTGTCTTCTTCTGAGCCCTCTAAATTGTTCCAACCTCTCCTTGTTACCCAGTTCCAAAGTCACTTCCACATTTGTGGGTATCTTTACAGTAGCACTACACTATCTGGTACCAATTTACTGTATTAGTCTGTTATCATGCTGCTAATAAAGACATACCTGAGACTGAGTAATTTACAAAGGAAAGAAGTTTAATTGACTCACAGTTCAGCATGGCTGGGAAGACCTCAGGAAACTTAACAATCATGGCAGAAGAAGCAAAAACATCCTCTAAACATGGTGGCAGCAAGGAGAAATGCCGAGCAAAAGAGAGAAAAGCCCCTTATAAAACCATCAGATCCATGAGAACTCACTCACTATCACGAGAACAGCTGCATGGGGTAACCACCCCATGATTCGATTATCTCCCAGTAGATCCCTCCCACGACACATGGGAATTACGGGAACTACAATTCAAGATGAGATTTGGGTGAGGACACAGCCAAACTATATCATGGGCCAATTTGCAAGTAGCAGCATAAGTGAACTTAAGTAAAATTTGTAAGTGAGGAATATTTGCCTTCAGAAGCCTAAAAAGTCCTAAAAGATTGTTGGCTTATCTTAACATTGCAGGTGTTAAGAGAGGGCCACTAATTGTTTTCTGACAGTATCAGAGCTGGGGCAGTCCTTGACTGACAAAATAATTCCCAGTAATTTAAGTGATATGGCAGGGCCTTGTACTTTTTGTTGGGCAATGCCCATTTCTTTTTGTGAGTATTTGTATTTTTTGAATGAGTATGTCAACTGAATCTTTGAAGAGGAGGATGCCATCAATGTACTATCATATCTGTGTTCCTGGAGGAAGGTGGATGTGATGAAGATCATGGCAGCAGAAATTGTGTGGGAGGGCAGGGTTGTTGAGATACCTCATGGACAGTCAAGTAAAGTTGTATTGTGTCCTTTTGAAGGTGAAGGCAAATTGGAACTGAGAGGCTGTTGAAATAGAAACTTAATAGAACATATTTGCCACATGTATAATAGGAAAGCATTTTCCAACTACTGATTGGATAGAGTCAATAATTTCAATAATGTCAGGTATGAGAGCCTTAATTGAGGCACTGTGGCATTAAGGTTGTGATAATCTGCTGTTAGATGCCATTCATTTTTATCAAGTTTGAGCATTGGCCAAACTGGGCAATTAAAAGGCAAGATAGCAGAAATGATGGCGCCTTCCTTTTGGAAGTCTTACATGGTGGATTTTAATTCCTGTAGGCCTCGGTTTAATCTATATTGGGCTTTTTAACTATTTTAGCTGTGAGGGAAGGTCCATGGTCTTGGTTTAATCTATATTGGACTGTATTAACTAATTTAGCTGTGAGAGAAGGTCCATGGGGTCCCATTTTGGTAAGTCAATTTTAAGTGCCAAAAACTTAATTTTATTTCGATTTATTACTTGTGAGGTCAAATAATTCATGCGCACTATGGGATATTTTAGGTCAATGGGCACTGTGACTGTGGGAAATTCAGTTAAGGCAATAGTGTCAGTGGTAAAGGCAAGACATGAACAATTGTCATCAAAGACAGTGAGCAAGCTAAGAGCAAGAAAAGAAAGACTCCTAGGGGGTGGTGGTCATCAACTAGACAATGCAGTTTCAGTCTACCAGTTGCTTTTTGGTTGCCCTGTGGATGGCAGGATCATCATCTCCTCGCGACCCCCACCAAAGTGGTTTGAATTTTATGTTTGAGAATGATACACATACACACACCAAGAGGGTGTGAAAGGATTTATTACCCGTATAATGGGACTTTCTGGAGAGAGCAGGGCAGACATCCAAGCTAGTATAGAAGGACTTAAGCAAAGAGAGGAGAGTGGCTCTGATTTTTGTTGTAGGTAGAGGGTCAGGCCAGGATAAGGGTTCCTAGGTTTGAATTCCCTCCTGCTTCTCCTCTGTCTGCCATTCATGCCAACATAGGAGGGGGTTGTGAAGGAGTAAGAAGTAGGGAATGGGAATAACTGCAGACTTATTAGTTTGCCCAGATGTGGGGTGAGAGAAGAAAAAGGAGGGGTAGTATATATGTAACTTGCTTCTCTTCTGCATGTATGGTATATGCGATTATGGGCTAAGTGATGCAAATAAATAATTCAATTTCAAAGTTTTTATTTTTTTAATTTTTTGATGTTAAACTATAGACAATCACTACATTTTGGTGGCATTTAACATATGCGAAGAATGATAATAACATAATATTAAATCCTGGTTAAGATATTGTATATGGAAAAGAGGACCATAGGAATGCCATTTACAAATCTAAAATGGAAAAAAAACAAAGCTCTAAAATCATTTTGAGCTACAATAGCTCAAAAATGAAGCACTTCCCTTAAAAGAATAGTAACACTATTTTACTTTGACTATCCAGAGGAGGTCATAGATTTCCTTTGTGACATTAAATGATCCGTTTTTATGCTATTGGCTGCATCCATTCGTGCAAAAATGCTTTCCAGAAACTGAAACTTAGTTTTGAATATTGGTATAAGACCATTGTAGATAAGTAAGGCATTTCAAGCCTTGTTTTGAATGTGTTGACCTTAATTATCAGATCTAAGGTCTGCATTTATCATATGAATCAGATGGTTATGAAGTTCTCCTTTTAGAGTTAAGAAAACTTTGTCATGTCTTTTCAGCTTAATCTTGGCTGGACAGTTGTCCTCTCAGTAGAAAAGCTGAGATCAAGCATTCCTGCCCTTCTCATGTGTCTGCCAGAGTGCTAACCCCTGTGTCCTCACCAAGGCCCAGCTTTAAGGGCTCCTCTGCTGCTTATGTAAACTGACCTGATGTATACTGCAATCGAGGTAGTTTTCAAATAACCTGCAGCTTCACATACAAATCAGCTGCTTCTTATTTTAAGTGACTTTGGTCATAAAACCAAAATTACCATTCAGTCCAAAGAAACAACTTTTTTTTCAATTAACTTGACCTTTAGAATAAGATAGAAACTGTATTTTTAGATTGACTTTTCCCTACGCTTGACTGTTTTGCATGTGCAGGTTGCCATAGTGTTAGTCTTTGGTAAGAGATGTAACAATACAAATCAAAAGCAAAGAACCACTGAGCTGGATTTTTCTCTGTGTGTCATCTACCCCTTGATTGGACGTAATTGCTTTGGTATTGAGAAAACCTGACTCAATTCTTTGACTTCATGTTAGGAAAAAAATGGCATTTAACTAAACACAACCAGCAATGTTGATGTTTAGGATATTTGACAATTTGTTACTGTCCTTGTTTTGCTTGAGAAACTCAATTTGCAGCCAGCATTTTGCTAACAGGACCGAGTGCAGAAAGCCGATGATACTTGACTGGACGGGACTAGTTTTGTCCAGTCCTTGAGTCGAGCAGCGTTCCAAGCCAGACTGAGGCTTGACTCAAGTGGACTTTCTTACTGGCAATGGCTTCTGGAGATTCTGGCAGTACCATAATCTCCATGGGAGACCGAGTGCATGAATTTGGATTAAATTCAACCGTGAGTGGCAGAAGTTGAGGTACATGTTTTTTTCTTTCGTGTTAAGAGAGGAGGTTTGAATCAAGAAATGATACAGCAACTTTGTTCCACAGATTTCTCGGGAGATTTCTAGCCTTATTGCTCCTCTATGCCTAGTAGGCAGCCCTAATCCTTTTGGTCTAAATTGGCTTGAGTCTAGAATCTTGTGAGGATAAGCCCTTGGGAGGCTCCACTTCGCCCTACAGTAAAAAGTGGACCAGTCTTTACAGGAAGCCTTTTATGTCTGTGTGTGTGTGTGTCTGGATCAGGGATAAACTCAACTTCTCCGTATATTTTTTTCTGACTCTTAACCGTGTAGTTTGCATATTGAAAAACAGAGTATCTATTAATTGCAACTATGGTGAAAGCCCTACATTTCCTTTTGGGCTATGTGGGTTTTGTTTTGTTTTCCTTCTGTAGCTAAAATGAACCATCTCACTGTGGTTCACATTAGTGAGGTTTCAAGAAATATTTATTCAAGACTTTCTAAGGGTCAAGCACTGTGCCAGGGCATATGGGGAACAAAAGATGAACAAGAATGGAATTGGTACATTCTTATAGTAGGAATTGGGCAAATACACAGGTAACTATAATACAAAGCAAAATGTGAATAGAAAGGTATGTAGGGTTGTGAAAACCCAAAGGAAAGATTATTTTTATTTGGATGACTCAGAAAAGACTCCATGGAGTCAATGTTATTGGATTTAGGCTTTGGAGGACTAGAGTACTGGAGGCAACTATTGATTGCCTGCATAACAGCTATTCCCACCCCACCCCCATCCTCCTCCTGGATAGTGTAGAGGCTATTCATTTTATAGGCTGAAATGCTTGCATTTCCTGCCTCCTGTGAAGCTAGAGAATGGGCATGGATGGTTTCTTTCAATTGGCACCTAACAAAGATCTACTGAAGGCATGCTGGAAAACATTTTCCTTCTCTTATAGAAAAGATGTATGAGAGAAACTTCTCTCCCCTCCCCCACTTTTTTTTGAGACAGAGTTTCACTCTTGTCACCTAGGCTGGAGTGCAATGGTGCAATCTCAGCTCACTGCAAGCTCTACCTCCTAGGTTCAAGCCATTTTCCAGCCTCAGCCTCCTGCGTAGCTGGGATTATAGGCATGCACCACCATGCCCAGCTAATTTTGTATTTTTAGTAGACACGGGATTTCACCATGTTGGCCATACCGGTCTCGAACTCCTGACCTTAGGTGATCCACCCGCCTTGGACTCCCAAAGTGCTAGGATTACAGGCATGAACCACTGCACCCAGCCTCTCCTTCCCTTTTCATATAGATATATGAAGATATGATGCCTGGAGCAGTGAGAGCTACCATGCGACTATAAGGAAAAAAAGCCTGAAGACAATGGTCAACATGCCAAAGATAGCAAAATAGAATGATGGAAATCACGTGGCTCCTTCTAGCTCAGACTTACTACTATGTAAGTTAATAAACGTTTATATCATTTAAGGCACAGTTACTTGAGTATTCTGTTACAAGAAGTTTATAAGCATTCTAACTGACAGAGTAGGATTTTTCTAGGTAGTTTGGGGTCATAATGGGGAGTATGGCAGGGTGAGGTGGTGTTGGAGAGAGACTATTCCAATCCATATAAACAACGTGAGCAGAAGTGTGTAATGGAAAAAGTCAGGTTGCACTAGGGAAGAAGCAAATGGTTTGGTTTAGTTAAAATAAAGAGAGGATGGCAAGTAGGAGGAGGTAACTGGTAAGATTTGGGACAAGGTCATGAAAAACTTTGGAGCCATGCTTAAAAGCTTAGAATTTATCCAATCAGAAACAGTAAGCTGTGGAAGGTTTTTGAGTAGAAAGAACTAGAATCGAAACTATGCTGTCTTTTTTTGAAGAACCTTTTCTCTTCTTACATATACTGTATACTTTCTTGTGGTTACACTTTTTTTCCTGTTGAATTTTCTTCCTTGTCAACAAGAACATATAATTTACAAAGTAAAAATTAGAAGTACAGAATATTATGCATTTCATATCACTGCTCTTTAAACTTTAGGTAACTGCTTAACAATTTTGATTGCATAAGGTAGTTGTCCTCTGATTGACTCTCTTTTAAGCATCTCTAGGATCAAATGATTTTATTTTATGGACAATATGGAGACAAGAAGACCTCCTATTAGTGATTCTTATTCTATTTTTAATATGCAGTTATTTTGTACTTTTACCAAGTGGTAAAGCAATTTTTGGTTGTTTTTTAAAAAATGAAGCCTTTTTAAAGATTACAAAAAAAAATCTTCATTGGTAACTAATTCGGGTAAATTTTTGAAAAATGGAAACAATAGCGCTGGGCGTGGGCTTGGCTCAAGCCTGTAATCCCAGCCACTTTTGGGAGGCCGAGATGGGCGGATCACGAGGTCAGGAGCATCGAGACCATCCTGGCCTAAACCCGGTGAAACCCCATCTCTACTAAAATACAAAAAAAAAAAAAAACTAGCCCGGTGAAGTGGCAGGGCTGCCTGTAGTCCCAGCCTACTCAGGGGATGGCTGAGCGATTGGCCAGGCGAGAATGGATAAAACCTGGGGAGGCGGAGCTTGCCCAGTGAGCCTGCAGATCTGGACTGCACTCCAGCCTGGGCCGACAGAGCGAGACTCCCGTCTCAAAAAAAAAAAAAAAAAGAAAAAAATGGAAACAATAAGATCAACATTAGTTTTTTTACCTTCAGACCCCTATTTCCCTTTAAGTTTTTTTCTCCCTGAAACTAATTTATTGTTAAAAGATTGAAGATGATGCATGAAAATATTTAAATTTAAGTAGAAAATATGTCATTGGCGTAAATAAATCTTATTTCGTGATTTGACAGTAAAATGTTACATTATCATTTAGATAATGTGTTCTTCAGGATACAAGCATATTATTCATTAGAAGTCTTAGTTTAGTTCACAAAATGAAGGCAGATTATCTCCAAGTAAACAAAGCAGTTGCTCTTTCTCTGTAAAAACAGAAAAGTCTCAGTTTTGTTCTAGATTTTCAAAAGACAATCACAATCCAGCAGAGGTTACTCTTGTTCTGAACAAAGCTTTTAATAATTTTGTCAGAGGATTTGCAGCATAATTCTGTTATCACAAATTCTGAGAAAACTGCATACAAGACACAAAATATTTGATAAATGAGGGCAGAACAATAAATGTGGCCTATTTGTAATATTATATCAGACAAAACTAGTCGTTGCTATTATATTTGGCATCAAGAATTATCCTTTTGTTTGCAACTTTTAACTTGTTTGTTGCATATTGGGACTATTATAACAAACCTCCAACACGATGGGATAATTTCTAGAAAAATTTAGAGCCATGTTAAAAGTCCTTTACATTCATTTTTTGCATTGATTTAAATAGGAAAAGTTTTCGAATTAAAAAAAATTGACTTTATTAGTTCTGAAAATTAAAAAACCCATCTCTCCTTTACAAGAAACATGTGTAGTTGTGTTTTAGAACAGTGCTTCTCAAACTGTAGTGTGCGGAGGAATTATTCAGAGTGTTTGTTAAAGTGTAGTGTCTGTTTGAGAAGATCTGGTGTGGAGCCTGAGATTCTACATTTCTAACAAACTCAGTGCAGAAACCATTGGTCCAGGGACTACACTTTGAATAACAAGATTTTAGAGGAAGAGAAAAAAGAAAATGTGTTTGGAAAACTGTCTGATAGATCAATTTAATTACACGTAAATTGCTCATGAAATGCTGGCATCAGGAAAGGCTGTCATTCAATACTAAACAATTCACAACTGCAATAATGTATGAGATTTTAACTCGGTTACATTTTCCAAAACATTTTTCTTTTGTGCACTTACTAACTCCATAGCTCTGTCACTGACACAACAAGTTTAATCTAGAGTTGACTGCAGACATTAAAATAAAAGTTCATATTTTGGATTTGTGTTTGTAAGGAAACTTGAAATGAGCCTTTTCTGAGTCTTTGAAGGTATTTAAATGTAGTCATTTTCATTAATTGCTCTTAACAAGTAATTAATACTGTGTTTGGAATTTCACAGGAGCTTATGTCTTTCAAATACTAGATTTGTGTTTGATACCCTTTTGCAGACATTCAGGCTAATTACTTACTGGCCTTTCATAAACACTTAAGAGTGGGAAAAGGAGAAACCTA
The DNA here is from genome assembly GCF_001698545.2 of Rhinopithecus bieti. Taxonomy (NCBI): domain Eukaryota; kingdom Metazoa; phylum Chordata; class Mammalia; order Primates; family Cercopithecidae; genus Rhinopithecus; species Rhinopithecus bieti. The sequence continues at coordinate 98,677 of NW_016809930.1, forward strand.
AGTAGAACGAATCCTGTAACTAATAACAGATGAGATATTCGTTATGTAGAGAGTGTTTTTGTTTATTTCTTTTCCTTTCAAAATGTTGAACTTTGGGCATTTAACAGAAATTTAACAGATATTTCTACAAAGCAGCTTTTTTCCTCATATCCTGAGCAAAACCATCTAAACATAAGTAAAGGTTAAAGGAAGTAAATATTTATCTCAGTGGTTACAAACTGCGTTTTAACAAGTTAGGAGCCAACTCCTCTGGCTCACTGTCTTGGCTCCAGATAGATGGTCCAGGGTCCTCAGGCATGGGAGCAGGACTCCCCCAGCACGGCTCCTTCGGGTGAGTGTGAACAGGGCCCTGGAGGCAGTTCCTGAGGGTGAGAGCCAGATGCAAATTAGTTTTTTTGAGAACTGGCAGTTTTCTCTGCCTTACCTGTGGATGTCAGCAAACTAGTAATTAAATGTTTTTCTGTCAAGGTTCATTTGTCATATTTCAAATTCTTTAAAGATCAAGTCTGAGGTCAGCAGTGAAGACCACAGATCTTAACTGTAAGTTATACCTTTATCATATGCTACAAGGATGTCAAACCCTGGTAAGTCAGTTACTAGCCTGAAGAGATTTTCATTTCACTTTAAATTATCAGATTTTCATTGTCTCCTCATTAGCATGTCAATCTCAGTTTCTATGGTAGGAAAAACTCCCTAATTACAAAATAAAAGTAATTAAGAATAAACCTCCATGAAAGAACAGACAGGTTGAGCCACACAGCTTTACCAGAGGTGTTATGATCTAGGTTACGTGGTATCAGAGACACAGCTGAGTGCTCATTAAGTAACAGGACAATTCATAATACGTTAGTTCTCAGCATTTTTAACCTCTGCTGTCTACCTCTTTTCCTCCTCTTCTCCCCATAGCAAATTGATTTAACCTCGGTTGAGCATTTAATGAGTGTCCACTTCACGCCAGGCATTATCCAAAACAGCACCATACTAAGCTTTCATTCTGGCCTCTGCTCTAGCACAGAACCCTCCTCTCACCCTCACATTTATACTTTGTGGCTTTGTATCCTGGGAAGTCTTGAGGAAGCTTTTGGTTACCGGAGCTATACAGATATGAAGGGATGGTCTCCAGCCAGAGGACTTCAGTCATCTGCATCCATTAAGATGTGTGTCCTGATTGTGCTTCATAACAAATATTCTCAGAATGCCAGAGGCTAAATGGAACTGTGCCAAGTGCTCCATTATACCTGTGCAGCTGGCTAAGCTGAAGAACTGCTCGGGTAACACTTTTTTATTTGTTCAAAATTGTTTCGTTTTTTAAAACCGCTCACAAGATAAAAGTACAAAACTTAAAACATTAATTAAGAGGCTTAAAACAGTAGTGATCATTAGAATGACAGCACCAAAACCTTCTAAAGTAAGCCAGAGTAAAAGACAAGCAATTAGTGATGTTGCAATTTGAATATGTTTTATTTGTCAGAAGTATAAACTTCTTTTATTAAGATATGGGGTTTTGCCTAGATTTAATTTTAAATTAATTTAGCTTCCAATCTTTATGGTATTGATCAAGGGATCAAGATTGTATTGAGTATGGTACTGACTTCTCTGTCTACTGATTTTCTGAGCTTTTAATACCTCTAATAATGGCCCATACTACTGGTTCCTGCCCAGGTGACTATACAGCATTTAGAGGTGCCATCCAGTGGATGCTGTCTAAAACCAAAATGAAGTCTTGGGACTATTATTAACCTCATTTTGAGAAGGAATAATAGACTCACAAGGGTTAAGAGGCATGCATTTTTGGCAGGAATGGGCAAGTGAACCTCAGATGTAGCTGCAATGGGCTTCCAACACAGGACTTTTTCCAGGAAAGGCGATGGCCTCTCTGCTTCTCTTTTGAACACAGCTGATTTAGCCGCATTTTGATGTGGCATAGTGTCTGTTAAAGCAATTCCAAACACGAGGAGAATCTCCTTGATGTTATGTTCTGTGTATATGTGTCCGTGTGCACATGAATGTGTGTGTGCGTGCGTGTGAGCATGGGTGTGTGTGTGTTCACCTCTAACTCTTCTACTCCTGAACCACCAAGAAGTGCTGGGGCTGTGAGATTTTCTGCCTGAATAGTTCCCTCTTGTGCCATCAGATTCTGCCAACATTTCTCTTTATCTTGGATAACTCTTTCAGGAGTCACTTAAAACGAAATGGAAGATTATAGAACTAATTTAACATTAACAAATTCATTTTTTGGTGATGTTTTTGATGAAAGCAAATAAAAGTGAATGTTTTCATTTTCTTTGGTTGCAGTTGCAGGTTGAGGTAGAACTGAGTAGCAGAAATTAGAATAATGGAAAACAACTTCGTATCTTTTAAAGCAGCTTTTCAGTTGGAAGATGCCAAGTACAAACTTCAGTACATCTTTTTTTTTTTGCAAATGAATAAGAGGCGTATAGACAAGGCAGCAGGAGACTTAATACATTTGTGCATTCTGAATACCCTTGATATATCACTACTCTTAACTTATAATAAAGGAGGAAAAACAGTTGGCAGGCTGGAAAATAGTTCCTTCTGAAACCTAGTTTTATGTAGAGTGAAACTTTATATTATGTAGTTTTTTATTTTCCAGTGATTTTGCCAAATAATAGAATAAATACAAATTGAATACAG
>NW_016809930.1:104587-127440 GCF_001698545.2 Rhinopithecus bieti
GAAGAACAATTGTTGGGCATTTTTGCTTAGAATTGGGAAATTTGTACCTCCTGGGGATAAAGTGTTAATAATAATGGTAACTGTCTACTTTTAGTAAAAAGAAGTTTATTTACATTACACAAAAATCCTCATTTGGATGAAGCTTTTACGTAAGGTGGTTATTTCTGAATAATCTGGTTTCTTCCCTGTTGTTTATGTAGCTCCACATTTTGTGCTCTTCTAGGTCTTTCAGAAATGAGTTGAACCCACTGTGACAATTATTGTTTATAATATATCATTAAGAAAAAATACATGTTTCAGAAAACTAAACCACCCTATTCTAGGAGGCTCAAACATTTAAATATAATACACTTTTGGAAAAATACTGTTTTTTCCTAACTGAAAGCATTAGCAGTTTATCTTATTATAAGTTTAAAAAATTTTCTTTCTCTACCCATGTTTTGTAAACACAAATGTACATCCTTCCTTTAAGAAAATCAACATTAAAAATGACCACTGTATATCGTTCTTCCCTATATTTAGAGTATATTTGTTTTAATTTTCTAAAAATTAATCTAATTTATATATTTCCCTTAAAAATAACTGTTATGAGCCAGGTACAGTGGCTTATGCCTGTAATCCCAGCACTTTGGGATGCTGAGGTGAGAGGATCACTTGAGCCCATGAGTTTGAGACCAACCTGAGCAATATAGTGAGACCTTGTCTCTACAGAAAATTTTTAAAAATAAAATAAAATTAGCTCAGTGTGGTGGTGCATGCCTGTAGTCCCAGCTACTCGTGAGGCTGAGGTGGGAGGATCACTTGAGCCCAGGAACAGAGGTGTGGAGGTTGAGTTCACGTCATTGTACTCCAGCCTGGATGATAGGGCAAGACTCTGGCTCAAACAAACAAATAAACAAACTGTTGTGGAAAATTACCAAAATTAAAATATTTAGTTAGATTCAAAATGTACTAAGTACTAATGAAGTCAGTGAGTAGTTTATTTATTTTACTTATTTCGCACAGATTATTCCTAATCTGGAGGCATCTGTCATTTTTCTGGACCACTATATTTTACATGAAAGAGGTGAAAAAATATCTAATATAATTCTATTGATTAAAAAACTTCCAAATAATGCATGGTTACTTATTTTTCTTGGCATGATAAACAAATATTAGCTGAAATGTTCTGTTTAAAGCTTTCATGAATTGAAACATTTGGACACTGAAATGTTATCCAAAGGGAACTGAAACATTATCCAAAGAATATGCATTTTTTTAATCAGACCCACAAAGCTAACAAAGCAAGAAATATGTTTCCATATCTCTCACCTACCAGCTCATATGATGGGATTCTTCTAAATTTATTTTCATTTGGATGACAGAAGTGAATGAATGACAGAAGTTTTGAATGGAATAAGATTTCAGAAATTGTGTGTTGATGTCAACTACAGTAGATTCCATTTATATTTTGAGATAGCACTTTATGTAGTATTTCAAAGTGTTAGATTGTATGAATAGGAGGCTGGAGTTTGGGGAGGCATTCACAGAGTAGCATGACTAAGCCCTTGGACTATGGAATCAAACAGGACTATGTTCAAATCTTAGTCTTTCTCACTTCCCGTGTGCATGAACTTAGCCAAGGTACATGGCTTATGTGAGTCCCAATTTTCCCATTTATAAAGTAGATTTCATAGTAGTATTTACCTCAAACTGTAATGACAGTTGAGTGAAATAGTGCATATAAAGTGCTTGGCATTAGAATGTGGTCAATAAATATCTGTGTGTCAGTTTCTTCCCCTGCCCATCTCATAAGCTCAGTGATGGCTTAATCTCTTACATCTCACCTATTTGGAAAATTGTGTTGTTTTAAAATTGTAGTAATTAAAATTTACAAGAGTATTAATATTTTATGTAATACCTTTATTACATAAAATATTTTATTTGTGCTCAGTTTAGCCTAACCCTAGAGAATATGATGAAGAGGTGGAACTACATTATGATCCTTATTTTTCAGTTGGGAAACCAAAGCAGAGAAAAATTAATGAAATTGGCCAGAGTTGCACAAGACATAGCATAATAGGAGTTAAGTATTTAAGTTAAGATTCCACAGATTTAGAACTTCATTTGAATGGGAGAAAACAAATTATATCATGAAGTGGTTGATATAATTGATTCTATAAAGAGGGCATTAAACACATTGATTTAGAAAGCACTGAGTTTTCCTTCGCAGTTGTTTTTTATGCTAATAATAGTAGAAAATTTTCCATATACCTTAACTGCTTTCAAATTTATTTCTAGAATACTGACACACACACAAAAAAACCTTACTTTTGAGTGATGGAGAAGTCTTTCAAAATATCATGCTAAAGGGAAATAATATTTTTTCTTGGCACTTAATTCCAAGTAAATGCTTAGCTTAGCTTATGATACACATGTGGTGTTTCTCAAGGACTTTGACACTGTAGTAGTTGTCATGCATTTTCTCACACAGACATTGCACTCTATATTTCATATAAAATTCTATTCTTAGCCATATATAAATTGCTACTTCGCTATTTCACAATTTTGTTATATACAATTACTCAATTTTGGTTTCACCAAAATACATATTATTTGCCATTTTGTTGAAATATGCCCTGCAAGATAAAATATGCTTGCTGTTAATAAGTATCTGACAGATTAAAACAATTAAAAAATCAATATGGTGGCCTAATTCCCTGGTCTGTTATTTAAATATCTTTTCACCTGATTAACCATTCTACATCTACAGATCTATGGAAAGAATTCCTAATTTTATTCCATCTTCATTTGCAATAGGGACATAAATGTCTGTTGATCTTATCAAATTATTTTTAAGAATTTAGGGATTTTGTCAGAATCATTTCAGCCAACCTGGTTAGTCCATTTATACCATAGCCCCAGGTTTCCTATGTCCACATATGCCATTCAGACTTACTAAGGCATGGAAAGCATCTCACAAAAGAAAAACTTTTACGTTATTTAAACAGTGTCGTATGCACGAAATAAACAATATGCTGTTCTTGGTTCACCAAGCAAACACTTTGCCCTCTCTGGGTCCCCAGTGAACTGCTACTCATTAAACCCAGATACATTTGGACATTAGACCCCCTCTCTAACAAGGAAAGTGGTCACCCCAAGGAGGAATGCAGGCCTGCCAGTCAGAGTCATCTCCCATCGGAAACCTGCTTTAATGAGCATTTTCTTGCCTCTCAGGGCAATCCTCACACTCTCACTATGCTCTCAGGAAGAACACCTGGGATTCTTTAGCCTTGCCATGTGTGGAGAAGAGCCCAAAAATAGGCCTGCTAAGACTTCCAAGATGGATTGCTAGACTTTGTGAGTCACCTCTGAAACCTAAAGCTCTGTGCTTTGTGATTTTTGTTTGCATCATTAGGATGAGGAATTTCAGCAAACCTAACCACAATTACTTGTGACTAATCTTAGCAGATATAAAAGCAAGCGTTTTCTCTTTCAAATCCATATACATATACAAAAGGCAAATAAAACATTGAATTGGATAACCCATTCCCAGCTACTCTTCAATAAAATACTCATAAAACAAAAACTTTACAGTATAAATATGGTATTCTACTAAAAATGCAAAATATATTTCCCAACTTGGTGCAGCTTTGTAAATATACATTAACATTCAGTGTGAGTAAAGAATCATTAAATTTTGTGCATTAAACATTTCACTTTGTGTCTTCATAACAGAGAGATAGGTCATGTCTGGAAGGATTCATGGGTAGGCTGGGATTCTCATGAGACTAAAGCATAAACCAAACTGGACTCCACGGAATACATAGAATGAGATTTATCATGCAAGAGCTATGCTTTGCCAGAGTGAACTCCTGTGCCCATATTCTGTGTCCTGTCCCATGTTTTACGATTAAGGAGACATATCAATGTTAGAAGGCTGTGTGTTGCTAGTATGCTCTCATAACAAGGTACGAGCCAGAACCTGGAAATAACCTGGAAACAGAAAAAGGATGATCTAGTACAACGTCCTGATAAATATGGATTCATTGATTGAGTTAGAAAGGAAGAGCACAGAAAGAAAAGACCTGAAATGGTGGCATTGGTACCATAGAGTATCTATTCCAGAGCCAGAGGAAACCAAAAAAAAAAAAAACATGCCTGAATAAGCTATCACCTCTCAGTTACTTATGGCATAGGGAGAAAGGGAGAATATGTTTAAAGAAAATGCAGATAAAAATTGAAACGCTAATTTCACCTGGTAGTTTCAATTTGCCTTAACCATCTAAGTACATTTTTCAAAGCTTAAAGTGATTTTGTCAGGTTCATGGAATTGCAATCTTTAATGCCTCACATTCATGTCCAGATGATAAATGATGACCTACATTTCCAACACCCCGTTAGCCAATGTTCTTAAATCACTTGAGCAATATTAGCCCTCACAAACTTTAAGAATACCAAGTATCATTACCCTCCTTAGTTTGTAGAGGAGAGAAAAATAGAGATTTATATACATAAGTGAAAGCAGTTGTCCAAGAATATACTGTGTATATTAGGGCTAACTTAAAACATATATCCCCTGATTCTGCTCAGATACGTGATATTACACCCATCTTACTTTCTACCCAAAGTTACTGGTTCCTAGACTAGGAAGTGCTATAATTTTAGAAGCTTCTAAAGGAATGCAAATTCTTTTTGGCCAAATATGACTCACAATACAAACACAGGAACAATTGTTTACTTCTGTAAATTCTAAGATAGTGCAGAAATGTAATTACCTTAGGGCCAGACTAGAATAACAGTAAAATAAAAACTGGAAGAGAAGATGTTTTTATATAAATTAAGTTATGGGAGAGTAAGATATATATCCAGCAAGCAGGTTTCTGCCTTTCAGAGGAGAATATTTTCTTTTTTTTTTATTATTATACTTTAAGTTCTAGGGTACATGTGCATAACGTGCAGGTTTGTTACGTATGTATACTTGTGGGCTGTTGGTGGTGCTGCACCCATCAAATCGTCGTCAGCAGCCCCATCAATGCGTCATTTATATCAGTATAACCCCAATGCAATCCCTGCCCATCCCCCCTCCCCACGATAGGTCCCCCGGTGTGTGATGTTCCCCCTTCCGAGTCCAAGTGATCTCATTGTTCAGTTCCACACTATGGAGTGAAGAACATGCGGTGTTTGGTTTCCTGTTCTTGTGATAGTTGTGCCAAGAATATGGTTTTCCACCCTGCATCCATGTCCGCTAACAAAGGACGCAAACTGCCATCCCGTTTTTTATGCTCGCATAGTATTCGCATGGTGTACACTATGTGCCCACAGTTTTCTTCTCAGTCTGTCAGCTGATGGACATTTGCGTTGATTCCAAGTCTTTGCTATTGTGAATAGTGCGCATAAACATAATACGTGTGCATGTGTCTTTAATAGCAGCATGATTTATAATCACTTTGGTATTACGGCCAGTAGTGGGATTGGCTTGGGTCATATGGTACGCTAGTTCTGAGATCCTTCGAGTAATGCGGCATTACTCTTTTCCATTATGGTTGAACGCTTACGTTTTACAATTCCAGGCCACAACAGTGTAAAAGGTGTTGCCTATTGTCTTCCCACATCCTCTCCCAGCCCTGTTGTTTTCCTGACTTTTAATAATTTGCCATTCTAACTGGTGTGAGATGGTATCTCATTGCTGGTTTTGAATTTGCATTTCTCTGATGGCGAGGATGAGACATTTTTCATGTGTCCTGTTTGGCTGATATGAATGTTTTCTTTTGAGAAATGTCTGTTGCATATCCCCTTTGCCGATGCAGTTTTTTGAATGGCGGGCGGGAGCTGCGCCTCTGCTCTTTGGCGTCAACGAGCTCTGTTTGAGTTCTTTGTGATTCTGGATATGTAGGCCGATTTGTAGATGAGTAGATTGCAAAAATTTCGTCCCCCATGTCTGTAGGTTGCCTGGTCACTCTGATGGTAGTTTCTTTTGCTGTGCAGAAGGCCTTAGTTTCAATTACGATCCCATTTGTCAATTTTGGCTTTTGGGCTGGCTGTGCTTTTGGTGTTGAATATTTTCTTAAAGTTTGTGAAAGGGTGCAAGGGGCAAGGGTTGGATTGGTTCTCAGATCACTGAGGGGATTGGCAGGAGACTAGAGTATGGAACCACTGGGGTGCTGGAGTTCATCCACATGGGCTTGGGAGAGCCAGTTATTATACTGGGATTACAGGTGTGAGCCAGGGTGCCCGACCTAAAATTGTGTTTTTTACAAAGTAATAAATGCTCAAAATTTATCACTCCCTAATTATTTAACTACTTTTTTTACTATTATCTGTGCCATTGAGGTTATTTATGTCTATTTGTATTAATGGTAGGAATGCTAAAAATGGCATGCAACTATGCAGTTCTTTCTAACTCTACTTTTGGTAACTTCATGTTGAAACTTACATTTGATGATGGTGGGAGTATTTACATGAGGGAAATTGGCAAGCAGCACAGCTTGATTTATTGTTTTTTTGATTATCTAAATCAGGATTCAGTAAATGAGGGCATGCTTGCTATCTGTTGTTGTAAGTAGTTTCCCTGGAACACAGCCACGTCCATTTACTTATGTACTGTTTGTGACTAGTTTTATGCTACCATGGCAGAGTAGTTTTGACAGAGATGTTAGACCCAGAAAGCCTAAAATATTCACTGTTTAACCCATTATAGAAAACATTTCCATACCCTTCATCTAGACTTTAAAAAGTGATGAGTAAAGTGTTAAAAATGCAAATTAAACTTAAAAGCATGTTTTATTAGTAGCTATTACATTGTGAAGAGCACACAAAACTGAGGAAATACTTTTTTTCAATATTGGAAAACTGTTATCTGATTCAGTAATCACTCACAGTGTTGACTATCATGTTTGAACTTAAGTATGCTGAACCAAAAAAGGGTTTTAATTTAATGAATATAATCTGTATGAGGATGGAAGATAGATTAATAACAGATCACATGTCAGACTTAGTGACAAAAATAAAAAGATTAGCCAGGCATGGTGGTGCATGCCTATCGTCCCAGCTACTCGTGGGAGGGGGGAAGTAGTGGGGGGAGATAGGAGGATCGCTTGATTCCAGGAGGTGGAAGCTGCAGTGAGCCATGATTGTGCCACTGTACTCCAGCCTGGGTGACAGAATGAGACCCTATCTCAAAACAAAAACAAAAAAACAGGCAGAAAATAGGTGTTTCCAAGGATATGAGGACATGGAAAAGTTGGAACTCTTGTGCACTGTTGGTGGGAATGGGAAATGGTGTAGCTACTATGGAAAACAGTGTGGTAATTCCATAATTTCAAAAAACTTAAAAATATAACTACTGTATGATCCAGCAATCCCTCTTTTGGGTAAATATCCAAAGGATTGAAAACAGAGTCTTGAGGAGATATTTGTGCACCCATGTTCATACCAGCATTATTCATGATAGCCAAGAGGTAGAAGCAAACCAAGTATCTTTTGACAGATGAATGGATAAACAAATGTGGTATTTACACATCATGGAATATTATCCAGCCTCAAAAAGGAAGGAAGTCTTGTGACATGCTACAACTTGGATGATCTTGAGGACATTATGCTAAGTGAAACAAGCCAGTCACAAAAGGACAAATACTCTTTTCCACTTACATGAAGTGTCTAGAGTAGTCAGATTCATAGAAACAGAAAGTAAAGTGATGATTGCCAGGGGCTGAGGGGAGAAGAGAGTAAATTGTCATTTAATGGGTGTAGAGTTTAGTTTTGTAAGATGAAAGATTCTACAGATTGGGTACATAGCAGTGTGAATACACTTAATACTACTACTGAACTATACATTTAAGAGGTGTTAAGATGGCAGGTTTTATGTTTTTTTTTTTTTTTTTGAGTCAGAGTGTCACTCTGTCACCCAGGCTGGAGTGCAGTGGTGTGATCTCGGCTCACTGCAACCTCTGCCTCCTGGGTTCAAGGGATTCTTCTGCCTCAGCCTCCCGAGAAACTGGGATTACAGGTGCCTGCCACTGCGCCTCGCTAATTTTTGTATTTTTAGTAGAGATGGGGTTTCACCATGTTGGTCAGGCTGGTCTTGATCTCCTGACCTCGTGATCCCCCCATGTCGGCCTCCCAAAGTGTTGGGATTACAGGCATGAGCCATAGCGTGCAGCCTGTTACGCCTATTTTACCGCAATTTTTAAAAAAGAGTTAGTGGATTGAGATACAACTCTGTTTGTCAAATTATAGTTAATTGCAATCATAGATTGGCTATGGATATAGGAATTGAGCAAAAATCAACTAAAGCATTCTGTGAGAATCAGCTGGAATTTATAATAAAGTATATTGTATATTATCATTAGTAAGCTGTGTGCTACATATCCTTTATATTAGTAAAGTTTAGAATAAACTTACATATGTAACATATATAATATAGTATATTCTATATATAATATATATACACATACATACACACATATTCCCAACAAAGAGCTGGTTGTTAATATTTACCAGCACACCACTGTCAGGATTGGGCTTTCATCCAGGAACTGAGATCCGCTCTGGTGGAAGGACCCCAGGTGGCGTGGGTTCGGGTTCCCAGGTTCTATTTCTGACTCCTCCACTTAACTATCTGGACCACTCTGGGCAACTTGCTTAGTTAGACTCAAATGTTAGTTTCCTCATCTGTTAAATGAGAGCCAGATTGAGTAGTCTGTAAGATTTTCTGCTATTAAAATCTGTGACCAGCCAGGCTTGGTGGCTCACTCCTGTAATCCCAGCACGTTGGGAGGACAAGGCAGGCAGTCACGAGGTCAGGGGTTTGAGACCAGCTTGAACAACATGATGAAACCCCATCTCTACTAAAATTACAAAAATTAGCCAGGCGTGCGCCTGTAATCCCAGCTACCCAGGAGGCTGAGACAGGAGAATCGCTTGAACCCGGGAGGTAGAGGTTGCAATGAGCCAAGATTGTACTACTGCACTCCAGCCTGGGCAACAGAGATAGACTCTGTCTAAAAAAAAAAAAAAAAAAAAAAAAAAAAAAAAAAAAAAAAAAAAAAAAAAAAAAAAAAATCTATGACTATAACATTGTAAAATCCGTGAAATTAGGGGCTGTTTTTTGTCTTTGCATTTACATAAACACTTAGCATAGTTCTTTGCACACTCAATATCTGTCAAATTAAGTTGAATAGAATTTTTCTCAAAATGTTGGTGGATTCTTAAATATAATAATAGCTAATATTTCCTATCTTACTATGTACCAGCTGCTTCATCTGATATAATTCTTTTAATTCTATGTAGTAGGTACAGTTATTGATTCCACTTATACAAAGTAATTGAGATTTTCTGAGATGTCATAGCTAATAAACGGCAAACTGAGATTCCAACTTGGATCTATCTCACTTCACAGAAACCCTCTTAACCACTATGCTACACTACTTTTTATCCAGAATTAAGGTCTTCCCTGAAATGCTAATCATGGAGAAGCCTTCTGCAATGCCAGACAGTGAAATGACAGATAATTCTTTACATCTATTCATTGCAACTCTAGAGATGCTATTATCTGTGTCTCAAATTTAGTTTACAGCAGGATCATCTGCAGTTCTGAAATGCATATTCCTGGGCCCTGTCCCCAGACCTATTCAGTCAGAATCTCTAGGGGTAGTGCCACAAAGCCACATTTTTATTTTGTTTTGTTTTGTTTTGTTTTTATTTTTTGAGACAGAGTCTCACTCTGTTGCCCAGGCTGGAGTGCAGTGGCGTGATCTCGGCTCACTGCAACCTCCATCTCCCAGGTTCAAGCAATTCTCCTGCCTCAGCCTCCCAGGTACCTGAGATTACAGGTGTATACCACCACACCCGGCTAATTTTTTTGTATTTTTAGTAGAGATGGGATTTCACCATGTTGGCCATGCTGGCCAACAACTGACTCCTGAGGTGATCCACCCAACTCGGCCTCCCAAAGTGCTGGGATTACAGGTGTGAGCCACCACACCTGGTGAAGAAGCTACATTTTTATCTGAACTATGATTTTGATGTGGGAAACGCTAGACCACATTTAAGAGAAGCACCAGCCAAGAGCAGGGACTTTCAAACACTTTTAACCACAACCTAGAGTTAAGAAAACATTTTGTATTGTGACCCACCATTCATATACCTATGCCCACAAAAATGTGAACTTTCTGATATTTTCCAACTCTGTTCCATTCCATCGTACTTTTTAAAACTAATGGTCAAGTTTCATAAATTGATTTTATTCCCCACTAGTGGGTCACAATTTGCAGTTTATAAAATACTGACTTAGAAAGGTTATATTTGTACCACATGACTTCTTTTTTCCTGATTTAAGAGTTTGCACATTAGTGAGACAGAAAGTCAGCTGTCATTCCTGTATACCTCAGTTAGCTCACCTGATTATTCTAGGCAAGGCTGGATTTACTCCTTATCTTCTCTTCCCAGAAAGAAAAGGATAAGTTTTTTCCCTTGAAAGGGTTTTTGAAAGTGTCATTTAACTAGTGATTTCCATTAGTCCCACCACTCCACCGATAAGAGTTATGGCAGCTCTGTGTAGTGAGCTCTTTCCCCTTCAGCTCTGTGGGACAGGCTGCAGGGCCCAAATCTGAATGAGCATCTCCTACCTGGCACAGCACAAAATTTATTTAGCATTTGGCCTAGGGTTTGTCCCACTGTTCCAGAGTTTGCTACCATGAATCATTTTTCAAGTGTAAGCTTGTGACTTCTTTTTTCCTGCTGAAATTATTGATCAAGGGGATTTCTGAATGATTTTGTGTTGGATTTAGCTAAAAAGAGTTTTATTTTCCTCCTGCTGCCGAAATAATCTCACATACCGTCATCTTAGCAAGTCCTTTAGATTTCATTTGGGAATTAAGATATGAAAGCTCTTTCCAGGGTTATTTTTATGGGATGAGTATGTAAGCTGAAAATAGGAAATATAGTTTGGTTATGGGGAGCTACATTTGGAATGATCAAGGACAAATTCCTAATTTATTTTATGTTAGCAAGAGAAGGCCATCTTTGTTTTTCTTCCTTTCCTCTCCTTTTATTCTTTTTTTTTTTTCCCCATTTATTCAGCTACCTATTTGACACACATTTATCAGAGCCTACAGTGTACCAGGCACTGGTGTAAAAATGCAATGCCAACATGTCCTGATACTTAGGAGACTACAATCTAATGGTGAGAGAGACTCTAGTTAATCAATAATTATAATGTTTTAATGAAAGAGGTATCTGAGTCAGGGCAGTCAGGTAAAGCTGTTTCAAGGGGGTGACACTGAGCTAAATTGCAAAGGGTGAGTACAAGTGTGAAGAAGCCAAAGAGGGAGGTAATAGAGAATTTGTCTCAGTTTGGGTTTCCCTGAATGCACTTAGAGGCAGGTAATTAATTTACAGCGTGAGCCCCAGAAGCTGGAGTGAGAGAGTGTGAGACAGAGAAAGAAAGACAAAGTCAAAGTAGATTGAGCTTATTGCCAACTATGGACCACTGGGACTTGATTCCACTGGGGACGTTGGGAGGAATGTAGGTACTGTAGAATTATCTCTCCTCCCAAGGACAAGTGGAGGGGAGGTCTCTTTGTTGTCTCCTATCTTCATTGGGATACAGGATGTGTGTGCGTGAAGGCTGGGGTGGTGTGTAAAGAACTGACTGCCTGGTTCTCCTCTTTCTTTGTGGCCAGTGACAAATGGGGTGCAGTTGAGGGAGTTTTTAAAATCTTGTATTATTTTCTAAATGTTCATTTCATGTGAGAGTTGAGGCTTGCTTAAATTTTCCTTAATCCAGCTCATGATTCCTTGCAATTTGAATAGATGATTTCCACAGTCTGATCTCAATGTTAAGTGTTGTGAGTGCTCATTTGTTTCCATGTTCTGTGTTTTAGTGAAACGTTAATAGTGTCAACAAGGACTGTTCTCTTTATGGCATTTGGAACCTCTGTATAATATAAGTTTACCATCCATACTTTCTCATATGAAAAGAAGTATAATATCATCTTAAATAGGAACATCTGTGGAAATCAACTTTTGCTTGATAAAAACCTTTCTAGAACTGCTTCTTGGGTTTTGTTATTCTTCATTTTTATGAGTGCAAGAAACTAATCAGAAGAATTATATTAATTTATTCATGATCAGTAAGTAATAGAGACCATACCCAGTCTCATAATTATAATGATAAAAAGAACACTATGCACTAATACAAGAAAAAGTATGGATAGAAAAATGATTTAATAATTTAAAAGCAAAATATAAAATTTAGGAATACACTTTATCAATAAAATATTATTTTCTCATAATATACTCTCAAATCATATAATCAAGTTAGCTTTCCTCATAGTAATTTGTAATAGAGACTATTCTCTTGCATAAGTAAAATGAATTTTAGTATGAGAGAGATAAAATCACTGCTGGAAATATTAATCAAATGTTAACCTGCTTTTATTCTTCATATTTTCCAGATTCTATTTTGAAATGACTTATAGTACTTCCTCTAAACATCATAATTTATGATTTTTTATTATTTTAAATTTGGCATGCTGAGATTACTTTTTTAGCAGATTCAACCTTTTGTTAACTTCAAGATGAAAAAGGGCTTAGTTGTAAACAGCTACTTCAAAGTAGAGGTTTATGAGATTTAAGAGCTTTCTTAACAGCACTAACAAGAAAGAATACTACAAATAATGACTAGCGTGTATTTTATAGTCCACATTTAGTTCTTATTTCCCTTGGAACTTTGGAGTAAACAACCCGTTCTTTGTGGGTAACATGGTCTTAAATAATTAAAAGTATTTTAGGGTAAAACCTTTTACTTCATTTGAGAATTTATATCTTACGGAATTAGGTTTTAAGGCTGTGGGTGCTCAGATACAATTATTTATCAGTAAGGCACCTTATAAATGCACATTATGACACCATAAAGATAGACATGCAAGTATTGTCATGTCCGCTCTAAAAGTAGAGCTATATTACAGATTATAATTAGAATGAGGGACTAAATGAAATTTGGGCCATGTGCAGGGCTTCTTGAAATACATGGCTGCCAAATGCTTATGGTCACATTTTAAATATTTACTTAAATCCAAGGGGCCAATTACTTTTTATACCCAGTCTTCAGGACCACCTGTCCCAAGCTACAGTCAGCATGCTATTAACTACTGTTGTTTCCATGATCACTAATAGCATCCATTTCTCTTATTGTACAGTATTTCAACATGATTATAGGAACATTAGAATTTTAAACTTGGAAAGAACTTCTAAAATTGTATGTATGGAGTGCTTTTCCATTTCAAAATCAGTTAGGTATATGGAACACTCACATAAATGTTTAGTAACTGGTTCTCTAGGGGGAAAAAAAGCTCTGATTTAAAACTTTTGACAATCTTTGTGGTGTAAATATTCCCACCATTTCAGGCTTCCAACACTACTTCATGGAACGTGGCATTGTTTTTGTAGTATTTCTACCACACAGATATGTGTAAATAAACTTGACAAGTCTAGATAATAGAAATACGTAGTAAAATAATTAGGAAGTAATGAATTTTGAATATTTGTAGCCATCGTTTTTAATGTAATTTGCTTAATTGTAGGTTTATATAATTTAATTTTTACTGTTGGCTGTGTTTTGAAAAAGGCTTGCCAAGTTCCTAAAATTTAACAGTCGGTTCCCACGAGCTGGTACAAGCCAGCTTCAGTAAACTACTGGACTGTAGAGATATTATAGCAGATATACAGATGAGGAAACTGGAGCTCAAAAGGAAGAAAGGAAATTAACATGTATTGACCACTTATTTGAAGCCATGCAGGACATTGTACAAATGTCATAACTCATATAAGCCTCAAAAAACTTTGTGAAATAAGAAGTATTATTCCAGTTTTACAGATGTAAAAACAGAATTTTCCAGGAGTCATAGTGCTATTAAGTGACAAATCAAAATTAGAACCCAGATTCCTGGCTCGCAGGATTCTTGCTTTTGTTTGCTCTAATATATCTTGCCCTCTAATTTCCATATAAGTCATGTTAGAACACCAGAGATGATCATGTCACACATGGCGAGATACAGCAATGGGCCCTGTGCCTTTTAAGACACTATTTTTTAGTTGTGAATATGACTATGGATTTTTAAAATTACAATATCTGAACAGTGGGTAATTATAACTGTGTTACTCTGATTTCAGAGGTAAACTGGCTTTAGATTTTAGTAATTAGAAAGCTTAGCTAAAAATAAGCATGAACAGGAAAAATAGAAGTATATATACATATATATACTACATATTACTGTTATCTAGACTTTTCAAGTAGGACTGATATTGTCAGCATTCTCAATGTAGTATAGAAGTTATATTGCCGGGCGCGGTGGCTCAAGCCTGTAATCCCAGCACTTTGGGAGGCCAAAATGGGCGGATCACGAGGTCAGGAGATCGAGACCATCCTGGCTAACACTGTGAAACCCCGTCTCTACTAAAAAATACAAAAAACTAGCTGGGCGTGGTGGCGGGCACCTGTAGTCCCAGCTACTTGGGAGGCTGAGGCAGGAGAATGGCATGAACCCGGGAGGCGGAGCTTACAGTGAGCTGAGATCTGGCCACTGCACTCCAGCCTGGGCGACAGAGCGAGACTCCATCTCAAAAAAAAAAAAAAAAAGAAGTTATCATATTGAGTAGTAAAATACAGTGTTGGGTGAAGAACATAAAACTACAAAGATTACAAATGATTTTCAAGAACTCAATACTGTTAGGACCAATGGCTCAATACAGAGATGAGACAGAAGAGAGAGATGTTCAATAAACAGTGTCTAAGGTGAATCTTTTATTCATAATGAATAACTTGCTACTTTTGTTTTAGTATGATGCTTTTAGTCAGATATCAGCAACAAATAGAAATCAACATAGAACAAGCTAATCTCCATCATGAAGTTCTTTGCAATCACTTTGAAGATTAATATAATGTGATATTATTATACACTATTATACAAAAAAGACCAGTGCAAATGTTGTAAGAGAAAAAGATATTAAATTAAATATCCATAAAATATTTTAATTATAATTAAGGCACCTTGTAAGGAGAATAAAAATGGATTTAAAAATGAAAGATCTTTTTGAAAGTCTCATTTTAAGTATATTGTTAATTCAAGTTAATTTTTAAAAATGTTTTTCAAGCTGTATAAGGTTTGTGAGAAATTTCTGTTCCAATATTATGGTATTCACAAATAAATATTAGAGATTATATATATGTGTATATATATATATTTAAAACAGGTACTGTGCATCTTTCTTAGTATGATTAAAATAAAAGAGTTCAGAACCATTTGGTCCAGAACCAAATCTTGTCTCTTTGTTTGGTCAATAGGAACTGCACTCATTTCAAGACTGAAAAGTACTTTAAATTTGGAATGTTGGAGGTACCTTGGTAATGTAAATTTTTGCATTTCTTTTATGCTCTCCTGTCTTCTAAGTGTTTTAACTTCCATCAATGAAATTTCTTCCTTCCAAATTATATCACCAAAAATGACATTTGGAACAAACATCAAATTTAAACAGATTTCCTTACTTCTTGTCCATGCTCTTCTTGGAAACCACAGAGAGAATGGCCTTTGGGTGATCCACTAGTTGTTTCTAAATGGGAAGCTCCCTGCTTTTCCCCAAGGCACTGGCAGCTCTTTCACACATTGCCACTAGCAATGAACAGTCTCAGAAGTTCTCGAAAGATGGTTTTGTCACTTGTCTTACCTCTCTTCCTGCTGACTTGAAGCCTGACAAACAGTGATAAGTGAGAGTGACAAATGGCCATTACTTACTCTCCTAGAGATCTCCCGTAAGGAAAAAGCCTGAATGTGGAGCTGGACATGCCTCCATTACACTCCCAACTTGAAGAAAACAGAACCCAATATAACTAAAATTGTCTAATTAAATTATTTGCAAGTAAGTTAGTAAAGGAAGGCACCCAAAAGAATGTGAAAACAAGAACATAGAATTAGAGTTTACCTCATCAACTTATCTTAATGTGTTTCTAGTATCTTTATGCAGGCATTTTTGTTTCAGTAATAATTTATGCTAATAGTATCTAATATGTAAACAACTTAGTTTATTGTTCTAGCAGTGCTTCTAATTGTTCTATATTGTGGAATTATTATAAGGCAGACTCATTGCATATCTTATCCAAGGACAGTTATTATTGGAAGTGCAAGAAAACCTAATTAAAACACTTTAATAATTCAACACAGTTGTCCATTACCAGTCTGTGACACTGCGTGGATTAGATGTATATTGCATGCTTTACACAGTAGTGTCCCCTTATCTACTGGGAATACATTCCAAGACCCCCAGTGGATGCCTGAAACCTCAGATAGTACCAAACCCTATATATAATATTTTTTTCCTATATATGCATACCTATGATAATGTTTATTAATTAGGCACCATAATAGAGTAACAGCAATAACTAGAACAATTATTACAAAATGCCAGCATCACTACTCTTGCATGTTTGTGCCATTATTAAGTAAAATAAATGAAACTTGAACACAAGCATGTAAGCACTACCGTACCACAACAGTGGATCTTATAACTGATGTGGCTATTAAGTGACTAATGGACAGGTAGTGTATACAATGTAAATACACTGAAAAAAAGGATGATTCACAGGATGGAGCAAGATGGCACAAGATTTCATCAGGCTACTCAGAATAAGATGCAACTTAAAACTTATGAATTGTTTATTTTTGGAATTTTCCATTTAATATTTTCAGGCCAAGGTTGACCATGGGTAACTGAGCAGAAAATGAAACTGAAGATAAGAAGGGACTACTGTACTGTTGCACCATTACTTCTCTTTTTGCTCCAAGATTCAGAAATCTAGGCCAGGATAGTCAAGATCTGAGTTATTGTATGGTGATTCAGCCAAAAATCATCAAAGAAGTTTCCTCCCCAAATTCCTTGCCTTGCTTCATCATCTGTCCTCTGCGTTATTCTTAACACTATTAAAATATAGTAGAGACCAGAAGAAAATTTATCTCTCTCTTGCTAACCATGTCTCATATATTTGTCTGAGTGTATAAGCATTATAATTATAGACACTTCCAAAGAACATAGAGATAAAAGGAGACATCTAAATCAATGTCCAGAATGCCAGAACTATTATTACTTAATATGAGACAGAGAAGCAGGTTATAGTTTTGAATATTTGTCTTAGGATTAGGAAAATGGAAAAAAAACCTCTTGCGTTTGGCATATAAGAGACAGCAGCAAATTGTTTTGTGAAAGAGACATAAATGAGAGTATAGGGAAAGGCTGATAGCAGGACCTGGAATCATACTACACTGGGTTCAAGTCCCTGCTCCACCTTTTTCTAGTGTGTCTTTATCACCTTGGGTGAGCTACTTAACTCTATGTCTTAGTTTCCTCATCTTTAAATGACATGGATCCACCATTGTGCATCATACAGAATACCTGCATTGTCCTAAAAATCCTCTGAGTTCTGCCTGTAGATTCCTTCTCCCAACCACTGACAACCACTTATCATTTGACTATTTTTACTTTAGATTTAAGATGATTTATACATCGTTTGTTTGGATTTTTAAAAGATTTTGACTTGTTTCTTTTGCTTCAGGAAAAATCAGCATAATAACAGTCTTAGTTTATTTTGATTTGTTGTAGCAGAATACCTGATACTGGGTAATTTATAAAGAAAAAAGGTTTCTTTAGTTCACAGTTCTGCAGGCTGAGAAGTTCAAGAGCATGGCCCTGACATCTGGTGAGGGCTTTCTACATGCGTCGCAACATGGTGAAGGTCACAGGGGAAACCGACACATTTGAAGAGACAAAACCCAAGGGGCATCCTGGCTTTCTAACAGCCTAGTCTTATAGGAACTAATCCAGTCCCATGAGACCTAATCCAGTCTTGCCAGAACAAGAACTCACTCACTGCTGCAAGAATGGCACCAAGCCATTTATGAAACCAAGACTAAAACAACCTCCCCCTATGCCCCACCTCCCGACACTGCCACTTTGGGGATCAAATTTCAACATGAGTTTTGATAGGAACAAACACAGTATATCTAAACCACAGCAATAACAATAGTAACAGCACACCTAACATTTACTGAGTGATTGCAATATGCCAGGGACTTTCCTGAGAACTTTACATATATTGACACATTTCATTGTCAGAGCAATTATGCAACTGGACACTAAAGTTAGCTCCATATTATAGATGAAGATGTAGAGAGAAATTTGATGACTTAGTCAAGTTCACACAACAAGCAAGTGCTAAAGCCAAGTTTTGAACCCAGGCAGTCTGTCTTCAACCATCATTATCTGATGAAATCAAAGCTTTTAAGCTTCATAAATCATATATGAATTATTTACATAGTATAGAGCTAGCATTCCAGTTCAGTGAATGATTATTCAAGTATTACTTTAAAAACAATTTTCCCTTGAGGAAGTATAATCACAAATAACAGTGTTCCTGAGAATTCAGAAAAAAAATTTATGTTCTTTGGTTCTTGTGTCAGTCATGGAGACAGAAGTCCCTCTAGGTATTTTAAACAGAAGTTACTTAATACAGCAAATTGGTTACAAAATGTTGGAAAGGCTGGAGATGCAGAAAAGAAGGTGGTGCAGTTACCCAGGGATTGATGACAATATGAAGTCACTACCACATAAGCCTGAGAGTAAAGGGGAGAATGCTGTTACTCAGAGCCCACACTCACTGTAACTAGGGTTACTGGAGTATCCACCCATGCTGCGGGGCATTTGGGACCACAGCAGCTGCTACCTTGCAGAAAGCTAGGAGTCAAGAAACTCATAGTTACCTGCACCCACCACAGCTCTTTTTGGAGCCAGATCCAAGGCTGCCAGAGTTTGCACTGCCTCCGTCGCCTCTGAAACCACGCTTCTAGAGCAAGAAGCCTGGACCTCACATATACCTACTGCTGTTGTTACTGCCTAGAACAAGGTCAGAAACAGAGAAGGAAAATAAAAGTGGCTTATCCCTTTATGCCACCTTACATCTCCTGCCATTGCCTCCCATTGACAAGACTACTCTGCAGACACCTGACAAGGGAATCTGAGCAATAGAGGTGGCAGAACTCCAGCCCCCAGTAATGCAGAGAACATTGGAGCCAACAGGCAACTTTCTGTTATAAAACTTTGTTTGTTTTAGAAACAACATAAACCATTTAAAAATAAACATATATTGATGAACTTACTACTCAATAATAAGAGAACAGCCAGGGTTATTAGTTGCCAACCTAGGTCCCACCATATTTAAGCAGGAAAGTCAGTCATTAAAGGATATGCTGGATAATCCACAGAGATCACAGAGTCTGGGGAGTCAGGCTATGAGGGTACCCAGCCAGATAAAATGCCTGGACTATACCCCAGGGCTGCTTCAGCAAAAGCACCATTGCCACCTCTGGGCACAGACGCCATGCTGTGTATGGCTAACACTGGGCATTAACCACCAGAATCTCCACTCTCCATTCTCATCAAAAAATGGATTCTACACGATGCCTGCATCTTCACTTTGCTCTCTTTAGAATCAAAGTCTTGCACTATGTCTTTATCACATGCCTATCTGCAAGACAGGTGAGGCAAAACGAGTTTGTGGCATCTACCTTGGGAACGTGGTACTCATAATGTCACTCAATCCTGGGGATAAACCATTGTTTGCAAATTACCTGACATAGTGACCCTGTAGCCATTAACTTTTGTTTGATATACATGCTACATGCCAGCTACAATTATAATCATTTTACAGATATTCATAGTGCTCTATGAGGTAGCTACTATTATCATTTCTGTTTTGCAAATGAGGAAGCAGAGCACAACGGGATATTTTTAATGAGCTCATGGTCCCGTAGCTACAAACTGCCAGACCCAGGATCTGAACTTAGGTTTCCTGGCTTCTAAGTTAGCTCTTAGCCACTCATCTGTACTGTACACGATAAATGTTCAGTAAACAGTAGCTACTTCTGTTCATCTTTTTTTTTTTCCTGGTACTTGTGACATAAAGAGGGGAGAGGTCAGAGGATGGTGGAGAGGTCCTCAGATGCCAGGTCATTAAGGAGCTTGGAATCATATTGAGGAGTAAGGATTTTATTCTATAAGGGTGACCAGTTCCCCATCCAACAGTATATTCACAGCCCCTGAGCTGGAGCATTGGCAGTGGAAGTCAGATCTGTGACCAAGTGACAGTTAAGAGTGCAAAGAGGGAGAGGAGAAGGGGACCAAATGTAGAATTCTTCTCGTTGTTGGTATTGTTTGGTTTTAAAACATTTTTTTAAACATGGGTAGAAAGAAGAGTCCAGGAAGCAGGCTCAAAAAGACTGGTCAGAGAGCTAAGAGGAGAAGCAAAGGGGATTATTATTCTAGACTCCAGGAGATATCATTTGAAGAGGGTGAGAGTGGTCAGGAGCCTCAGCTACTGCAGGGAGGTCAAGGAAGAGAATGAGAAACTGATCTTTAAATTGAGAAACTTGGAGATTATTGAAATTATCTTAACAATAGTAATTTCAATAGGATAGTTAAAGTAGATGCAAATTGCAAAAGACTGAGGGATTAACAGCAGAATGTGGAGATAGAAAGCACAAACAACTTTTACAGGATGGGCGGCTGAGAGGGGAAAGAGTAAGAACATATCAAGGGTAGCTTCTTTTTTATGGGAGAAACTTGAAAATGAAGCTGAAGGGAGGATCCAGTTGAGAGAAAATTGATGATGTAGGCAAGAGAAGAGATAATGACAATGGAGAGACCTTGAGTAACTGGGAGAAGAATAGATGGAGGGACCAGTCTTAGGTAGTAGTTTCTTTCTGCAGGACATGAGGAAAAAATGGCGCAGTTATAGACACATCTGTCTCTGTGGGGAAAGGAGTATGAGAAAGTCCTCTCTGGAAAGGCACCATTTTTTCCCCATGAAATATGAGAAATATCATCTGCTGAGGCAGAAGAGTTTCAGGATGGGGTATAGTGTCTAGGGAGAGTGATGGAGGTTAGGAACAGCCACTGAAGGGAATGGGAAAGACAGCTAACCAAAGGGTGGCCCAGTGGCCCAGGGAGCTCAGCTGAGGTGAGAGACAGTATATTTTTAGCATGATTTTCTGCATTAGTTTGCAAGAGTCTGGCCATAGGAGCATAGAGACTGGGCATAGGAGCATAGATCTGAAAAGGGTCCTCAATTAGCAGGGCTGGAGCAGAGGCATTGATTCTGAGAAGAAATGTGCTGAAATAATGTGCCATCAAGTCTAGGCTGTATCAGAAGAAACTTGGAGAGAGAGGTGGCCCAGGCTGGTGTAGGGGAATGGAGGATGACCTGTGATCACGGCACATTGGAAACTTTCATGAATTCAAAGATAAAATATGTCAGGAGCAATGGAGTGAGATTTTTGGAAGGATAAGGACTGTGATCATAGCAGGATATTGAAGCTGTTTCAGGTGATGATTCCTTAGGGTAGGAACCTGGGAGTGGATCAAGGCAAAGGCTGCTGGAGAAAAACTCAGAGTTGAGAGGTTTCAAGAATATTTAGAGCTATAACTTAAGAAACAAAAATTACTTTTTAAGTGAAATTTTTTACTTATCTAGAGTCAGGAGGGTTTTTTCCCTCCCACAACTCAGCTGAAATGATGATGCAATTACTTTAGTGAATATCTCAATTATCAACTTAGACCTGTTAGGTGTTCTTTAATAGCAATGTTACTATGCAGAAATGGTCTTGATTGTCCTACATAAGGCAGGCTAACTCATAAAACAAATAAATCCAAAAATGTATCACAGCCTAACCATGAGAGAACAAATGGTATAGACTATGCTTCAGCCTAAGAACCAGGCAGATATTTGATTGAATCTATAAAAAAATTTTTTTAAACAGGATAGGATTAAATAAGATATGGATATATTATACTTGGCTGCTTTCCCTGTGCTTTTTTTTTTTTTTTTTTAAAGTTTCGGTTACTGGCAAAGCATCGCCAAAAGATATCCATACTTAGAAATGCATGCAGGATCACTCAGTGATGTACTAAACACTTGTCAAAAGCAGAGATAAGGGATTTTGGCCAAGGACAGATAACAGAGGATGGATGGCCTAAAGAGAGGAGAGAAAAGAAGAGGACACATACTGTCTGCCTGAAACAGGAGTGGCTGCTGACCCCAAGATCAACAGCACCAAAGTGGAACACATTGTCTTCCTTTTGGAACAAATGCCTCTGCCTTCCAACTTCTTTATTTCTGTCAATGCCCCCCACCCCCAGCCCAGTCTTCTAGTTTGCTGGACATAGACACTGGAAGTCACTGTGTGTTTCTCACACTCTCCTAAGTCCTGCAGACATCTCATAAGTCATCAGAAGCCTCTCGATTAATCCTTCATCACATCTCCAGCAGCCTGAAGAATGTTTTGTCAGGCTCATGACACTCTGCTGCTGGAGGAGCAGCAGTGGGAGGGGTTGTGGGGCCATTCTTCCTTAGCCATCCTACCTGGTGGGTGACTCTGTGGGTTTTCTTGCAGGTGGTTGGGATTGCCCTAGGGGTGCTTCTGTGGATTGGGTGATGAGACTCTAATCTTCCAAGACTCCGCACCCCTCCAACCCTGGGATAAGATTCTATTAAGTGCAGTGCAACTACATGCCATTTTTAAAAGGCAAAGCAGAAATATAGGGCTCCGCTTTAAAGATAAAAAGCTTACAGGAACTGTATGGCATTGATTTTTAAAAACCACACACACATATGCACACACACAAATGTGCACATTTACACATGCAAACTTTTTTGAAAATTCTCATGTGTGAGTGTATTTAATTCTGCTTTATAGTGAAATCACAACACCAAAGAGGCACCCTTTAATTAGCAACATTCTTTTTTTTTTTTTTTTTTTTTTTTTTTTTTT
>NW_016809930.1:128065-133332 GCF_001698545.2 Rhinopithecus bieti
GTATTTTTTAGTAGAGACGGGGTTTCACCGTGTTAGCCAGGATGGTCTCGATCTCCTGATCTCGTGATCCGCCCGTCTCGGCCTCCCAATGTGCTGGGATTACAGGCTTGAGCCACCGCGCCCGGCTGCAACATTCTTATACAGAGATATTAATGGCTATGCTAGCTAGGGTAGGCTAATTGGTGAAACATACAAACCCCCAAATATATAATGAAACAATAAAAGAGGGCAATTTCTTACTCGTATAAGGTCTAAAATGGGTTTTTCTCATTGACAGCTGGCTCTCTTTTCAGCAGGAATTCATATCCTTTCATCTGTGGCTCTGTCATTTTCAACATTTGGCTTCAAAGGTCTGCTTCAAGCCAGTGAAAAGAAAACAAATATGAAGAATAGATTGCACATGCAAGACTTTTCCAGGCCTGGAAGTGGTACTTACGACTTTCACTCACATCCCAACAGCCAGAACTCAGTTATATGGGAAATGTAATCTAACTGTGTGTCCATGAAGAACAGGACATCTGGAAAGCAATTAGCAGTTTTTTCTACAGTGGTATAGCAACTGGGTCAGTGTGGAGAATTTACAGGGCATCCAGGAAGAACCACTCTTCTGTACCCAACATGGTGGTGGAGGTACACTAGAGACTCTTGGTAGAGGAATAGGTGAGACCTACAAGTGAACAGGAAGCCAGTGCTTACATTTACGGGGAAATATTTGAAATTCTAATAAAGTTTTTTCAATGTCTAAAATGTACTGAAAGGAATTTTCTTAAATGAACACACTCTTCGATAATACAAAGCTGGCAAATTGGCAGGTTGAGATGTAGGCAGTAGCAATGTGAACTAGTTGGAAATAGGCAAAAAGCCCAGACTAGAAAAACAAAGCTCAGGCAAAAATCCAAGAATGCCAGGGCAATACCAGCATGAGAAATCAGATAAGTGAATAGAAACCAGGAAGCCATAGAACTTTTGGAGCAGCGTAAAATTAAAGTTACAGAACCTGGATGTGAGACCTGGTCCTACTATTTACAAATGGACACAGGAGAACCCACTTAACTTTCTCTGAGTTTGTTTATTCATGTGTAGATTTGGGGTAGTCATATCTACCTCATAATAGCTGGAGAATCAAATGAGATAACGCAATGAAAACTCATGTACCCCGGCAAAAGGAGAAAAAGGGCTGATTTTAAGTGTTTCTATTTTTATAAACTTAGAATAAGGAGGGCACAGTGCTATTTAGGAAGAAGAGGATTTGAAACCTCTTTTTTTGACAGATAAATCCCTGGTCCTGAACTGGCAGAAAAGGTTGAGAAGAACTACCTGTGTAAACTCTATCTTCGTGGGGAAAACTTGCAGATTCAGTTTCCTTTATAAAAGCCCATTCTTCCTGCCTTCCTGCATGCCTTTCTCCCTCACTCCTTTCTCTCTGCTTTTGCTTCCTTTTTTTTCTTCTCTCCTTTATTTTTCCTCCATTTTTTTCCTCCATCTAGTTTCTTTGTTAGGTGAGCCTGGACAGTGAGGAGAGTGTAACCAATTTCCTGTATAAGGATTCTAGACAGGAGCTTGCTAAGGTTGGGTTTTAAGGGTTCAATCAATAATAGAAACAAAAAGGATGTGCTGCTGGCAAATATGTTATTTGATGTAACTCTTTAGGGGGAAAGCTGACAATGTACACTCTTAAGTTGATCACTCTCTTTGACCTGCAAGAATTTTTCATGGTATCCAGCATAGGAAAATAATCAGAAAAAATAGAAGCCTTATGAATAAAGATATTCGTCATAGTTTTACTTATAGCAATAAAAAGTTTGAAACAGGCTAAATGCTCAAAGGAAGAAAATGGTAAATTCAACTATGTTATATTAACCCAATAAACTATGTAATTATGTTTTGAAGCACCTTGGTAAAATGGAGAGTATCGTGATAAAATAGCAAATTAAATTAGCAGATTGCAAAATGATCACAATGAGGTCAAAGGTGCAGGGAGGAAAAACATAGAAGGAAATGAATCATAATGACATCAGTTGCTGTTCATGAGTGGATAAATACACTTTTTTCTTCTTTCTACTTTTCCATATTTTCTATATTTTATAATGTACCTATATCATTCTTATATTTGAAAACATAAAGTGAGTTCTAGTTTCTGCAAAAGTTGTTGATACTAATTTTTCTCATCTTAGCCTTGTGCTGGTGTAACTAATAGCAAAACAAGTTCTCTTTGTGCACCATAATGTAAAGTCGACTTTTTAGAAGTGAATACAAATATCTATATAGATATATTGGTACCAGATACATATACGTGTATGAGTTTTAGCATTAGAAATTCCACACTCATAAGTCAGAGTTTTGCTTTATAGGATTTAATTGGCAAGAAGGAAAGAAATATAAATTGGTGCAAAATTTTCAGTCTGTCATTACAATAGCATAGATTCCATGGCCTGACTTAAAGCATTTGCATGTATCACAAGGATTCTGTTGGAATCAGAGTTGGAGTGAACTTTTCTCTAAGATGATTTGATGATTCTTTTTAACTCTGTCCTCTATATCCATGGAAGCTGTGCCTCCTTGTAAAAATATGGTGATGGGGACTACAAGTAATGAAAATATTTCGATAATCACT
This sequence comes from Rhinopithecus bieti, assembly GCF_001698545.2. NCBI lineage: Eukaryota > Metazoa > Chordata > Mammalia > Primates > Cercopithecidae > Rhinopithecus > Rhinopithecus bieti. The sequence goes on from NW_016809930.1 coordinate 130,680, forward strand.
TATAAGCATTGACAAACAGTATCAAAGGCCGTTACCCCATAGACCTTCCTGAGAGTGGCTGGGTCCATTGCAATAATACACAATGGGAGATGAAAGAACTTAATATACGTAGCCATATTCAAAAGTCCATCTAATTTGAAAAATGTTGATTTAGATCACTCGAAAGTTCCAAGGAAGACTTAAATGCATTGAGTAGTCACTGTGAGTTGAGAAGAAGTAAATAGATTATCAGGCAAACAGGTCATCAAAAGCTAGTGCAGAAATTCAAAAAGGACTCCTGACAATGTTCTGAAAGAATCATGTGGTATTATACCGCTAAAAGGATAGGGAAAGATGGCTGAAGTAGAGCAAAATATTATTTTCTTTATTAAACAAAAATAAAATTGTATGAACCATAAAAGGGATATGGAGAGTTCAATTTCAATATGTACAGCTTTATTTGGATTCATTGAAAGGTGTAGTACCTCCTACAACCAGGTAAAATTGCATTCGATATTAAAATTACAGTACAGTAAACCATAAAATTTACCCATGAGACTGGAAATGACAGATCTAGAATGAGTAGGGAAAATATGCCACAGCTGACAGAGAAAATATATGACTTGAATGTGAATTTCCTGCCTATGCAAAAGAAGGTTGACTCTGAGTCCAGGAAGCATCATGGTCTATTTATGAGCATAGAAATTTGTAGGCATCTGGCTTCAGGTGAACCTCTCTGATATTTGGCATCCATATTAGTCCAGGCACAAAGCTGTATTTTATTTTCTTGCAGGGCTTTCATGATGAAATGGAAAATAGTGATTTATGATCACCCCACCATAGATCAAACACATGGATTTTGTGCTTTGTTTTATTTAAAGGGCCCGATCAGAGATTGCTGTTTTGCTTTATATTCAAAGCTTCAGGTCAGTGTTTCCCGATGTCAGTGTACGTAAGAATTCCTTGGAGCATTTATTAAAAAGGCAGATTCAAGAGCAATTCAAAACTAATATTTCACAAAGAAAATCAGAAGAGTGATTATGACTGGGAGGGACATGAAGAAACTTTCTGAAATATGTAAAATGCAATACTTTACTACATGTGTTTTATTTCATAGTTATAATTTTTGACAAAAATGAATACAATTTTAAAATACAAACTGTTGGGCTAGGCTGTAGGGGAAAAAGTGCCACAAGGATTGGGCCTGTTTTAATAAGGTTGGGCCTGTTGTTGACTGGAACAAACTTATCTACCAAACATCAGGCATGAGTAACAGAAAAAGGGCGACAGATTTTAACTTGCTTCTAGTCTTTTGAAAGCCCCACTCAAGCCTATTTTATAGCAAGCAAAATCTCTGCTGTTTTTTTTCTACAGTGATCTCAGAAACTGTTACCTTATGAAGGCATCCAAATTAGTCAAATCTTGAAGGTTTTGTCTTTGTATAGCCAATAGACCAATAATTGGGTTGAGTTACAGTTCTCAGAAGTGCATAGTTACTGTCCTCCAGAACTGGCTTTTTAAGATTTCCTCTTATCTCTTGTCCATTTACTTTTTTAAGGTCTGCTGCAAAACCGAAACAGCTCCTGTTCACATTCTAACTGAGAGAACAGTTCAGACTTAACCTCAGCAGAATGGAAGTATTTTCACACCAACTGTTACTTCATTCAGATCTCCCCATGTGGTTCACAGAACTCTTTGGTGGGCCCAGTCACGCCAGGATTTTATTTCTTGCAGACACGAGCTTATGTTCAGTCCCTGGAGGATATAGTTTGGGTAATTCTTGCTGGCAACACTCTTCTAAAGCCTGTCATGAATCTCATTGCCCCATCTGCAGAATACACTTCCAGAGGAAAGCCACTAAAGTACTGCAGATGACAAATGGGACATTCTCCTAAGCTAAATAGAAAAACTACCCATCACCGCCCTCCATTGCTGAGTTATACACAGTAGAAATCATGTACAATGTCAAATCTACCTTGATAAATTCCACTTGTTAACCCAGCAGAGCACCTCCAGCAATGAAAAGGGAAGGTAAAGGAGAAAAAGTGACCTCAGAACTTTTTTATGTCTCTCAGATATGAACTCTTTTGCCTTCAGATGTTAAAGTTATTAATTTCTTCCCATCTTTAACTTGGTTTGGCTCCTAGTCCTAAAATGAAAAGATGTCATTTGAGGTTTTGTGCTGGTAGATAAAAAAAAAAAAAAAAAAAAATCCCTCTGCATACAACAAGCACACATATTTTTGAGCAAACTACAACCAGACTTAGATGCCTACGAAATAGGATAGGCTGAATTGAGTCACAAAGTAATGAGTTTTCAGTTGTCTAGCCAAGCTCATGTTTGTCTCCTTATTTGCTTACTCCCTGCCAAAACAGAAACATCAGAGTAACAAGAAGATATCAGAAACTAGCACTGCTTTAAAAGGAGACACTATCTTTAGTTTGCTCATTTATTCAACATATATTTATGGGATGCCTACCATATGCCAGACATTGTTCCAGGCACTGAGGATACAACAGTCATCAAGAGACCTAAAAAAGTCCTGTTCTCCTACTATATGAAATGTTTTATGATTCATAATATGAAAATAATAGTAATGATGATGAGATGAGCAATATGATACACAATAGAATAAATATGTCTTTTTTTTTTTTTTTTTTTTTTTTTTTTTTTT
>NW_016809930.1:133621-179251 GCF_001698545.2 Rhinopithecus bieti
TTTTTAAGATAGAGTCTTGCTCTGTCACCCGGGTGGCAGTGCAGTGGCAGGATCTCGGTTCACTACAAGCTCCACCCTGCTGGGTTCAAGCAATTCTCCTGCCTCAGCCTCCCAAGTAGCTGGGATTACAAGTGCATGCCACCGCGCCCAGCTAATTTTTTGTATTTTTAGTAGAGACAGGATTCACTATGTTGGCCAGGCTGGTTTCGAACTCCTGACCTCAAGTAATTCACCTGCTTGTCCTCCCAAAGTGCTGTGATTACAGGCATAAGCCACTGTGCCCGGCCAAGTTTCTTTCTTTTTAAGGCTGAAAAGTATTCCATTGATGTATATATCACATTTTGCTTATCCATTTATCTGCCAATGGACACCTGGGTTGCTTCCACATTTTAACTTTTATGAATAATGCTGTTATGAACATGGAAGTACAAATCTATCTTCGAGAACCTGTTTTGAATTCTTTTGGTTATATATCCAGAAGGAGAATTGCTGGATCATATGGTAATTCTATTTTTAAGTTTTTGAGGAACCACTATATGATTTTCCACAGAGGCCATACCATTTTACATTCCCGCCAATAGTACACCAGTGTTCTAATTTTTCCACATCCTTGGCAACACTTGTTATTTTTGGGGTTTTTTGATAGTCATCCTAATGGGTAGTAAGTGATATCTCATTGTAGTCAAACTGTGTTTTTATTATTACTGTAAATGTTAGAAGAAAATAGAGGTGACTTGTTTTAGTTTAATTTAATTTAGGAGACTGGATCTTGCTCTGTCACTCAGACTGGAGTGCAGTGGCATGAGCATAGCTCACTGCAGCCTCAAACTCCTGGGCTTGAGAGATCTTGCCTCAGCCTCCCGAGTAGCTGGGATTACAGGTACAAGCCATCACATCTGCCCTGGAGGTGTCTTCTAAACACATGAGGCTAAATGAATATGGATGCAGGTCTATGGTATGTAATCACCTGTAAACACCTGTAGCTTTCACCAGTCCTTCACCAGGAGTACCTATTGAACTTTCTCAAACCCTTCAGGTAAGCCAACCAAAAATTAGTAATCTGGAGTCCCTTTCCTTCATTATACCCGCTTACCAGCTCAGGGTCCAGACAGAATCCTTTTCTTGTTCTTGTCACCCCAACAACAGACACATTTTACTGTCTAGAGCACAATTTTCTTCATACGTAACTTTATTATTGAAGAGAACAATAGTAATGCAATCTGTAAAATGGGAATTTTAGGCCCAAGTGGTTAACTCACTACTTAGCTTCCAGGCTCTGAGTGGGTGGCAGAATAGGCAATTTTCAGCCTCCCGAGCTCCCCACAATAAGTCAAACTTTTTATATGTCAACAACTTCTTGCCTTGAACTGTGTAATTATATCAAATCCATTTCACTTCTTACTGTCACCATTCTTCACTTATCTTTAGGAAATGACTCAAGGTACCCATCATGAATTACCTTGTGACCATCAATGTATTCCTATTGATACAGAGATAAACGACAATAATTTTCTAAAATAAAGCCTGTTGGCAAATCTAAATCTCTTTCACTTAGGACCAACTGTCTTTTTATAATAGTATTTACTGTACAAGCATGCACGTGAACAATGACTTCCTACGGCTTTTAAATTAAATTAGAATAACATTTAAAATTCAATTCCTCAGTCACACTTTATTTCAAGTGTTCAATATCCACATGTAGCTATTGGTTGCCATGGGTATGGAAATGTTTCCATCATCACAGAAATTTCTATTTGATAGCATTGTTCTAGGGCATTCATCTTTTTATAATTTATGCAGTTTTAGAGAAATTGGAATTGTCTATTTAAATTACATGTTTTAAGGTCAATTTGATGGTATCCAACAAAGTTAGTACCAAGACATTTCTGGGGCAGTTTTTGGGGGATTTGCAGTGCCAATAGAAGAGGTAGAGTAAATCTTAAAGGGCCTTCTTAATGCATGATATTTTGCTACCAATAAACTCTAACAGTTAATGCACAGTTGTGGGCATCTTTGGATAACCACTGATCAAGTCCACCTGGGACTATTCTCTAGTTTCTTAGTAGCTGAGGCAAAGAGGTAGACATAGCACCTGAGAGGGTGGTAGCTACAAAAGTATATATCTGAATCAAAAAGTAAATAAAAGAGCTACATGATTCCGTAACAATGGGATGGTGTACAAGGAACTGAAATTGTTTATTGATGATGTGTTATTGTCTTTGATTCTTATTCTGAATGGTAGGACCAGGGACATTTAATAAATTTAAACAGAAACCTGTGTTGATTTCTTGACAAATGATTTGGTACATAATATTTTTCCTTTTATAAACTTTTCTGTTAGTAACCTGAACATAGTTGAAAAATTCAGATAGCATCAAAATCCTTTTAATGACAAAATAACAATCTCAGTTTCCACGCCCTCTGACTCTCCAGCCCAGTTTCCTGGAGACAACTACCTAGAGCTTTTTAATTTGCTGCTTTTGGCAGTTATTCCCAAATCCCCAAATAATATGCTATTTGGCCCTTCTTTTTATTTATCAATTTTAGACATCATTCATTAACTTATTATTTTAGATGATTTTGTTATATGGAGGCAATAACTACTTTTATATCTCAAAGGATGCTAATGGGTATGTTTTCTCAGACGCTAATGGGTGTGTTTTCTCTTTTGAAATTTCTTTTCTGTTCTGTGAACTGTCTATTTTTTCCTGGGCCTTTTTAGTCTTTTTTAAAAAATTTTTCTTTTATTTGTTTGTTTTCCCCACTGTCTGTTTATGTTAGAGGCTTTTCTCAAATGTCTGAGTTAGGGTTGATTCTTCATATTTACAAGTGATCACCAAAACCTATGTGGCTTGCTGACAGTCAGCTTTTGCTTTAGGTGGATCAGACAGAGAGCCAGCTCTTGCATTAGGGGCTGCTAGAATGTCTTGTCTCCAGAGCCACTCAGTTGCTCCAAGGAAAATACATTCAGCCTTCTGCTTGGGAGTGCAATTCCTGATTACAGGTGCTCTCTATATCAGAAGGGTTTGTCCAGTTGTTCCAAATACACACTCAATCAACCCATTATATCCAGTTCTAGGCTTCACTTCCACGTTTCCACTCTCACTCCTGCTCCACTCTTGAACCTCTCCCAAGTTCTAGGAGGCAAATATGCTCCTTCTTAGTCATTTTTTTTCTACATTTCATAAGGTTTTAGCTTTCTCCTACTTTATCAGATATCATTATTCCTTTTCCTTTCATCCTCCAGAAACAAAAAGAATAGAAGTTCTTTCTGTTATTGTAGGTTTCTAGAGACTTTTTTTCTTTACTAATATTCCACCCTGTGCCCTACTGCTTTTTGTTTGTTTGTTTGTTTGAGGCAGAGTCTCTGCTGCCCAGGCTGGAGTGCAGTGGTGTGATCATAGCTCACCACAGCTTTAAACTCCTGAGCTTAAAGGAATCCTGTCTCAGCCTTCAGTAGCTGAGACTACATGCATGCACCACCACACCTGGCTAATTTTTAAATTTTTTGATAGAGATGGGTTGCACAGGCTGGCCTCAAACTCCTGTCCTCAAATGATTCTCCCACCATGGCCTCCCGAAGTCCCAGGGTTACAGGCAAGAACCACCATGTCCAACCTCTTAACTAATATTTAAACATAGTCTCTGGAAAGAGAGGATACTAGTATTTGTGGCCAGCCCACCATCTTTAAAAGTAAGTCAGTGTGATGTTTTCCAATGATAACCATCATACTATGTTAAAGAGTTTGTCTGTTTTAAATTTTTCCCCATATTTTAGATTAGAGTTTTCTTTTAGATAACTAGACATGTTGGAACTACCATGGATTTTAAAGTCAAACAGACTAGTATTATAATCCTGGTTTTACTACTTATTAGCCATATAATATTGGAAAAGTTATCTAATCTCTCTAAACCTCATCCTTGTAATAGGAATAATAATATTTATCTTGAAGATATTTCATGAGAATTAAATGAAACAAGGCCTATAAAGCATATAAAACAGTACCTGGCACATAGTAGGAACTCATTATCTTTATTAAGTGTATTTGTGAGTTGTTATTACAAACAAATTGCTTTTAACTCAAATATCAAATAATCAGACTCTGTAGCTTAGATAGCACTTTTTCCAGGAAGCCTTCCTGATTTAAGATTTGGATCGAGAATGCCGTATTTGTGCTCCTGCAGCACTCGTCATTGCCTGTTATAACACCTTTCAGTCACACTGTCGTGGAATTGCTTGTTTAATTGTCTGTCTTTCTATTAGATTGTAAATTCCATGTGAATTGGGACCTAGTCGGTATTGTTCATTTGTTATCTCCCATGTCTATCACTATGCTTGGTACAGAGTTGTACTCAATAGATACTTGTTGAATGAACAAACAATATCATTCTACTTTTATAAAAATGGCTATTTTAGATTTTTTAAATATAAAGTGTATTCTGTGCTTTAAGTTTCTTCTGCAAGATGAAATTTCTTATAGTACTATTTAGAAAGATAGTAGAATAATCATCAAACAACGAATATACACAAACTTGGAGGAACAAAAAAATTGAGTATCAAAGTGACCCTGTATGAAAGGCAAATTCAGTTAAAGAAATCAACCCCTCTTTCCTCCTCCCCGTCATGACCGAGCACTGAGGCTTTGTAGCTAAAGAAAATGCAACAATTCATTCAGAAATCAGTATCAATTTTGTTTTTGTTACTGCTTCAAAGTCAAGTTTCCACTTAATTGCTCTGAAATCTAAATAATTCCTCAGTCAAAAAACAAACAAATAACAGCAACAACAACAACAACAACAAAAAGCCCACCACAGTCTCTGGATGGTTTCAATTTGGTGGCATTGCCTGAGGCTATAAATAGACTGCTTCTAACCCAACAAATGAGTTTCCATTTCTCTTTTTGGAATGCTTTCTTCCTTAACCCCTTAACCCCACCACTTGGATAGACCTGCCATCATCAACTAAAGGAATAGTTAGGAGAAATGGGATACCTTTGTGGTTCTTGTCTCTGAAGGAGGAGGGAAGATTCTGCTGATCCTGAATTAACTCCTAAAATACCTAGAAGAATTAAAATCTTGGATGTTCAATCTATTTCAACTTACTAATAATCACAAAGCTACTGAATGTGGTCACAGTAAGACTGAAGCCCAGTCTTTATACATTCTACCACTGTGTTTGGTAGAATCATTGAGATTGGGGCTTTGTTGTTGATACTATTGTTATTACCTTTGTTATTTTTGATTGAAAATAATCTTAGTGATCATCATTCTAAACATTTCATTTTAACAGATGAAAAAACGGAGGCCCAAAGAGCTTAAGGCTTGTTAAAGGTCAATTTCAAATCTATATAATAATGAGAACAATAAGAAATCTCACTAAACAAGCTGGACACGTTGGCTTACACCTGTGGTCCCAACATTTTGGGAGGCTGAGGCAGGCAGACTACTTGAGGTCAGGAGCTCGAGACCAGCCTGGCCAACATGGCGAAACCCTGTCTTAACTAAAAATACAAAAATTAGCCAGGCATGGTGGTGCACACCTGTAATCCCAGCTACTCAGAAGGCTGAGGCAGAAGCCTCCTGAACCCGGGAGGCGGAAGTTGCAGTGATGCAGTGAACTGATATCATGCCACTGCACTCCAGCTTGGGCAACAGCAAGCTTCTGTCTCAAAAAAAAAAAAAAAAAAAAGAAATCTTACTAAATAGAAATAATAACTTCTTATAAACAGATAAAACGTAATTGTATTTGAAATATTACCTTTAAGTTATTTACGTATATTTAAATATATATGATTCAAGTACCAAAACTTGGTGCATTAGTTTAGACCATAGTTAAAATATCAATTGGTTTATGCATACTATGGGAATTATTTACATTCAGAAATTCTTGCTTATATATGCAGTTTAAGATGTATTTTTTTCATATAGAGAAACTATCATGAATAGAGTAGGAAGTAAACGGCTTTTCTTCAGAGGATGTCTCTATTCTTATATCTCTGTGCTTCAAGACATAGAGGCAGCAGTGGTACACACAGCAAGTCCATTTCTGAGTTGATAAAGTTGGGGGGGTGCAAGGTGTGATATGAATTTTGTTTTTCTTATAGTTGCATCATTCAAATCCTGTAGAGATATTTTGAATAGACAATGGCCTAGTGACCCTCCCAATCAATCATATCAACTGGCAGGCCATCAAAACACAATTTGTAATATGTTCACTAATAGGGTCATTGTTTTCACTCCTTTTATAAGCTAAAAGATGGTTTTGGACTAAACTTAGATTTTCTTAATTCATTAGAATCATTTCTGCTTTACCAATAGAGTGAGCTCGAATATTACTTGGGTGATTTGTACGTTTCTTGATTTTGTTTTGTTTTGAGATGAAGCCTCACTCTGTCGCTTAGGCTGGAGTGCAGTGGCACGATCTCAGCTCACTGCAACCTCCACCTCCCAAGTTCAAGTGATTCTCCTGCCTCAGCCTCCTGAGTAGCTGAGAGTACAGCCACACACCACCACTCCCGGCTAATTTTTGTGTTTTTAGTAGAGATGGGGTTTCACTATGTTGGCCAGGCTGGTCTCAAACTCCTGACCTCAGATGATCCGCCCACCTTGGCCTCCCAAAGTGCTGGGATTGCAGTCGTGAGCCACTGTGCCCAACTCATTTATTGAATTTTTAATCAAGGGCCTGCCTATCCATGATCAAAATTTTTATATAATGATAGTTTTCAGGAAAACAGTAATTCTTACTTAACCTAATGAGTGGCTGTCTTCATAAGAAAGCTAAACATTGTGTGCAAGGGCATGAGTTTGTGAAGAGCTATTGCAGAATATTATCCCAAAGGTGGCAGAAAATCAATCACTTCATAAGTACACCAATTTGTACGGTGATTAGGCTACTGAGATGGACCTAAGCATTCATTTTTCAGTGGGACTGAAGTGTTAATGCTGAGCAATAAAGCCTCCTACTGGGTAGACTCTCGTTATCTTAGAGATGATCTTTTTAGTTTTTCAGGAAGCTGGACCTAGTTAAAATCCTCTTGTAATTTTTATTTTCGAAGGTTCATAAATAATTTCTATATCCTTTGTATTTGATTTGTCAAAAACGAATGTACAGGAATATTTTGTCTTTTCCTAGTTGAGTTAAAATTTACCAATGATATTCAGCCCTGACGTTCTCCATTCCTAACTATTAATACATATTCTGAATGGATTGTTTCAGTGAGGATATTATTTGTCGCAAATAACAAAATCTGATAACGGGGCTGAAATAATCAGAGTAATTTATTTACACAGAAACAGAAAAGTCTGGAGGGTAGGTAGACTCAGGCAGTCCGGAAGGACTCTGGGCCCTATTTTTTTCAGGGTTTTACAGATCTGCCCTGCTCGATGTTGGCATCATTCTGTGACTGGCTACCTGCATGGTTTTATTACAGCTTCCAACACCAATGCCTTTTATACTTTCTCGTTCATATCAACTGTGGGTTGCAGAGAAAGGGGCAGGGAAACTGGAAAGGTAAGAATGTTTTTGCCACAAGCAGTTAGACAAGAGTCCTGACCTTTGGTTTAATTGAATGATCCTTTATCAATCACACTAGCCAGGGCATGTCATTCTCTGACTGAATAAGATTATCAGAGCCCATGTTTGCAGGGGTGGGTGTAGAGGTCAATCCCATCTAAACTCATCTTGACCACAAAATTAGGGACAGGTAGAGTGGATATTGTTGAGACAACCTTAATTTTCTCCCCATTGAGCAAGTAGGAAATGAATTCATTTTATATTATTTTGCATTCTAAAATCTGAGAGATGTAAGGGTAAAACTAGCATTTAATATGATGGTCCCAACACTTATTTTGCTACAGTAAATTAAGATAAGGCATTATCATTCATCTTCTTGGTAGGTTTATATAAAATTCTTTCTTTTTGCTGCAACTCCATCTCTTTTTTCACTATGGAGAGAATGTTGAAATAATGAGTTGTAGAGAAAACCTAGAATCTCTTTAATTTTATTGTCATCATACTTTTCTTGCATCCAGTTTAACTGGCTACAATGTAGCAGAAGTCATGACATGTGGTTGAGAACCTCTATATTTAAGGTATAGTAGCAACTACTGGGTATAGATGGTATGAATGATTGCTGTATTAGACATAGACTAGACCAAAAGAGAAATATGAAGTCCTTTTTTTTTTTTTTTTTTTTTAATGTTTTCTAAGCTTGACATAGTGTAGTAAAAAGAGTGCAAGATTTGAAGCAGCATGCTCCCTTAAGGACATGGGCAAAGACTGGGCAAGTCATTTTACTTCTTTGAGTTTCAGAGACATAAAAATACTTAAACTACCTACTGTGCAAGAGGTTGTTGAAAGCTTAAAAGAGATAATTTATATGAATACGTTTTTTAAACTGTGAAGTGCTATACAGATTTCATCATGAATTAGAAGTTAAGTATTACTATTGGAGACTGAGAGCTCCTGGCAGGTAGTACTGTTTCTTTATCTACCTTCCTTTAGTGTCCGGCAGTATCCTGCCGATATTTGTCTAGCAACAACTCTTTGTCAAATAAATAATAATGTGAAAATGATAACAATAAGGTTGATAATGGTAATTAGGAAAAATATCATATGTATTGGAAAAAATGAATTAAATAGAAGGAAGAGAGTGTATTGCATAGAAAGTTTAAAATACTCAGGAAAAAATCGAGTTCCATAATTGGAGTTAATAATCTATTGACAAAATAGTGAATGCATCCCAAATTCCATTGTGCCACTGGGCTATCCACTGTTTTAATAAAAGTTTGCAGCTTAGATTTTTAGAAGATTTTGCCCCTTTGGGAAATATCCCTAACTTTTAAAGGACATCAAAGAGAAATGAGATTAGCTTTAAAGCTGAATTTTCTGTAAGACACCTATACTGTTTAGCAAAAATTATATCTGTATTTTCTTTTCTTTTTTTTTTTTTTTTTTTGAGACGGAGTCTGCTCTGTGGCCCAGGCTGGAGTTTTGCAGTGGGTTGCAGTCTCAAGGCTCACTGCAAGCTCCACCTCCTGGGTTCATTTGCCATTCTTCAACCTCCTGAGTAGCTGGGACTACAGGCACTGGCCACTACAACTGGCTAATTTTTGTATTTTTAGTAGAGATGGGGTTTCACCTTATTAGCCAGGATGGTCTCCATCTCCTGACCTCGTGATCCACCCGCCTTGGCCTTCCAAAGTGCTGGGATTACAGGCATGAGCCACCGCACCCAACTTAAAAATATGTCTGTATTTTCATACTCTGGATGCGGCTAGAGAATTTACACTATGGATGAAGTTCTTATAAATCTCTAAAACAGAAATAAAAGTCTTTGCTATTTCAAGTATGCACCTGTAGTTCTATAAAAATTAATGATACTCTTCATAGGAAACATGATGCTTTAGACACATGTGTTTTTACTCTAAAACTTCTTTCTGTAAGTAAATGTTGTCACATGCCCCTGATTTATTCCCATCTACAAGCACTACAAATTGTGCTAGGATGTACATAGAACCACACTTAGATATAATTCCTGCTGAATTGGGGTGGTGGGAGGAGTTACTCCCCACAAAATTCTCAGCAAAGCATTTTCTGAGAACTGCAATAGATAACCCACAAATTTCAGCTACAAATCTTGGAAACTGTACTGTTAGGAAGCAGCACTTTAACTGATGGTCTGGTATTTCCAAAAGATAATGTCACCATGACATTTTCAGTCTTTTAATATCTTTTTATTGAGTCCCTTTCGTCTCATCTTAGACCTGGAGCCACTTGAGCTAGAAGAGCTGAAATGCATTTTTGTTGTTCACTCTGTTTTGTTTTGCCTAGCTGACTGGGCCTTCACGGGATCATCCCCCAGGTTCTGAGTGGGAGGCATCTCGCTGTCTCTGTCACTGCAACAAAAATATTGCTTATTGCAAAATAGGAAAATGTTCCCTCTGCCATGGCTCTCTCTGGAGTAGAGAAATACCTATCACTAGTTCTCCTGAGTTGAACTGCCAAGCTCATTCCAAGTCACCCTAGAAGTAATGGAGGGCAGCAAAGCTCCCAAGTGTTTATCTCCCTTACAGACTCAAATGGGTATACTTGGCCAAGATTATTATGTGTGTGTGGCATTTGCCATATATACATAGACACATGTATATATACACACATGTATATATACACACACACACAAGTATACACACACACATATGCACACATCACCCATATATATGTAATATTATATATTTATGTAATATTATATATTTATGTGTGTGTGTGTGTGTGTGTGTGTAAGGTGTCTAGTTTACCATACAGGAGGACTATGCTAAAAACTAAAAATCACCTGTATTCAGAAAAGAACATAGTCAAACAAAGATAAACATTTTAATTGGTTATTTTCTTTCCTACTTTAGAGTTGTTCCCATGGTTGCTGATCCATAATCTCAATGTCACAATCATCCCTTTGTCATAGTTCTCTCAATTGCTCATTTCTCTCTTCTAGATAAATTTATTAACAAGGATTCCAGAAAAATAGAACCAATAGAATGTGTGTGAGTGTGTGTGTGTGTGTGTGTGTGTGTGTGTGTGTATGTATGTGTGTGGAGAGAGAGAGAGAGAGAGTGATTGATTGATTTGTTATAAGGAATTGATTGGTTCATGCAGTTATAGAGGCTAGCAAATCCAAATCCAAGGCTGGAGACCCAGGAGAAAATTTGTAGCAGATAAAGTCCAAAGCAGTCTCCTGTAGAATTCCCTCTTGGTCAAGGAAGCTGATCTTTTTGTTCTACTAAAAGCCTTCAGCTGATTGGATGAGGCCCACCCACATTATGGAAGAAAATCTGCTTTACCCAAAGTTCACCAATTTAAATGTTAATTTTATCCAAAACAACCTCAAGTTGTCACAGAATTAACCATCACAGATATAGACAGAACTGTATCTATAGATATACAGATTTATCTTTTGCACTCTCTCTTTTTCTCTTGCTTGGTCAAACAGACCTGAATCCAAATTCCTGCCCGAACAATTAAGTATTACTCCTGTCATGTTATGGAACCTCCACAAGGGTCAGTCTCCTCCTTTTTGGAATGGAGGTACCATAGCTATTCCTTAAGATTATTTTAAGGGGCCGGGCGCGGTGGCTCACGCCTGTAATCCCAGCACTCTGGGAGGCCGAGGCGTGTGGATCACGAGGTCAGGAGATCGAGACCATCCTGGCTGACACAGTGAAACTCCGTCTCTACTAAAGAATACAAAAAGTTAGCTGGGCGTGGTGGCGGGCGCCTGTAGTCCTAGCTAATCGGGAGGCTGAGGCAGGAGAATGGCGTGAACCCGGGAGGCGGAGCTTACAGTGAGCCAAGATCGCGCCACTGCACTCCAGCCTGGGTGACAGAGCGAGACTCCGTCTCAAAAAAAAAAAAAAACAAAAGGTTATTTTAAGGGTAATTGAGGTTACACATATAAAGCACCTGGTACCATGTCTGACACATAGTAAATACTAAACAAATGGAAACATATTCATTCATTCAAGCAAATGTTTATGTAACTTGATTCTTTCTACTTCCCTCTTTCTACTGCTATCATGCTGGTCAGGTTATCCTGATCCATCCCCTCAGTACTTCTTCAGTAGCCTCCTAAATTATCTCCTCACCTGGCCCTAGGGTGATGAAAGAAAGCCTGACTGATAAATTCAGATTTAAGAGAAGCATGGATATACCTGGAAAAAGTGTTTTGGTGGGAAGTGGAAGGGACAGAGGGGAGAAAAAAAATGTCAAACAGCCAGAGTGTTCAGATGGAAATCCAGTTCTGTGAGTTTTAAAAAGTGCTATTCCTTTTATTTTGCTCAACAATGTGAAAACACTCTTGATAAGAATTCTTGACACAGTGAAAGTGAAATGTGTTATTTCTTTCTTCTTTGTTGCCTGCCAAAAACAAAACATACGGATTGACCTATGAGAGGAAAGCATGTCAGTTGCAAGCAGAGCACACCCCAGAGAGAAGGCGCACCAGGCTCCAGGCCACTCTACTATCAAAATCAAATGTTGACTTTTAAAATACTAAAGATGAAGGTTGATACTGAATCAATATTAAAGCAGGTGGGACACCAGGATGAGGTCTCTTCCATCAAGCACTTACTTTTTATAGTTTAGTCTAAATAGTATTTAATCCTTCTGCAAAAACCTTTGGACTCCTTAGCAAATGAAATAGGTGTACCATGGCTTAGTATCCCCAAATCTGGCATTTTAACATTTTGATGTAAAATGACAATGGGGGTGAGTCAAATGGAGGCCTTTAACTCAAATCCCCCCCCCCCAAAAAAAGCCATTACAATGCCTGCCTGTGAGTTATGATGGGAAGTGCTGAATTTATAACCTGCAAATGCCGAATTCATAACCTGCATGTTTGCCTGCACAAAACCAATCAGTTTATGTACATTTTCCAGTGATATGTCAATTTTTTCCCAAGTAATATGTTGGTTTGGGTCTTCCATAGGCTTAAACTCTGACAAAACATGCAACATAGATTTTTGCTACGTAGGCAGGATATTAAAAAGCTGCTTTAATATGGCAATTATCTATTTTATTTTTCTCCTCTATCTTGACTGTTCTGGCGGGGCTTAGAGTTTAGACTGTCCTTGCCCTCTAGGAAAAGGAGAACTGGCTTCTGATTAATTAAAGCTCTGGGTTTGATGGTAAGAAGGATTGCTTTTTTTCACAGAAGACTTAACAGAAATTTGTATCTCTGGTCAAAATGCAGGCAGAAAAGAGGAGGATGTGTCCCAGGCTAGAAAATATTCCCTCGGGCTGAGGTGGAGCATGGGGAAGAAGTGGAGAGCTGCAACACCCTGTAGAAGAAAGGACTGTGAAAATGTGTAGGTAGAAGGCCTCATGGGTAACCTTGTCAGGACTCCTGCACCTCACATATGGCATGAAAGCCACCAAGGATACCATGAGGGGCAGTGTTCAAATGTTCACAAATGGGAAGGTCGCTGAGCACCATCCTTCATTCCTGCAAGTGTTGCCATCATTGGCCTTGCAAGCCCTGACCTGGCTGTCTACAGCCTTGCAAGCATGGGCCATGCTTCTTACAAGCATGGACAGTCTACACCCAGGGATCTTGTTTGTTGCTCCTTTCATTGATGTGTCATTAGCAAGCACCTCTGCAGAGGCCAGGTACCAGGAGTGATGCTTATCTGTGACCCTAGGCTTTATAGACCTTCTCTGAGTGGGTAGCTTTCCTCTTAGCATTTCAGAACACCCACAGAGCAACAACAACAACAACAACAACAACAAAACATTTAGGTGAAGCAACTTCAAATCCTTTGAGCTTGGATAGAAATTAATGATGACTCCATTACACAACTTAATGAAGAATTTATATTGGTCCCTTATAAATACACATACATTGTTTAGCAAACCTTATTTGGCGGCACTCTGCATAAACTGGAAACTTCTTTATTATACTTTCCTCACAGGAGATATTTAAATAATTATTCTCACTGAACCCCTAAATAGAACATTGCAATATTTAATACCCAGAGTCTTGAGAAGAATGAACCTCTTATTTTGCCTTTAGAAATGCATTTTGTTATAGGAAACCCAGGTTTTACCTTCAACCCCCTAAGTTCTCCCTTTTCAATTAGCAAGAAATGCCAGCTATAGGATGTGGAGCTCCTGAACTGTTAAATATTATAAATCAGTGTCATTATTCTGATGATTTCCAAGGGAGATGACTAAGGGAAACTGCATCAAGATATAGGAAAAGTGATACTTACTGTGTGAACTTATTTCCAACACATTCTCTTGCAGTCCTGCCATCCCTCCAACCAGTTCTTAATGGTAATGCAGCACTGGGCCCTCCTTTTATCAATGGATTACCCAGAGACAGAGACATAGGGACCCAACTCTCTAACTCAGGTGGAGATATTTTCAGGTAATATGGCAGATTCGGCTCTGTATCCCCATCTCCTTTGGGAATACAATACATTTCCTGTTGCTTTGGAAATTCAGCATTCTCACTGGACACAAAAGAGCCAGTATTTATACTTACCCTCATTGTGTCTTCACTGCCTACCTATGCCATCCCCTACACATACATACACTCTTTTATAAAAACCATGACAAAGTTAGGACTTTCCCATTTCCTGATAAATGATAAATCCAAAGTAAATAGTCCCATAAAGCTTTTCTTCATACAAATTGTTTGAATCTTACAGATAGGTAGAAAAAAATCACTGTATCTGAAATAGGTTTGCTATCCCTTAGAGTTTAAACAAATAATGCAGGTATTATAAATTTCCTTCAACTCTCAAGGCAAATGTCTCCAAATATCCTAAGTCCTGACACCACCATCTTTTTATTTTCAGTAAAGAGCATGTACAGTTTTCCCACCCCTGATGCTGTAACTGGCTGGCACATAAAACCCACGGCTACCTGCAGGCAACTGATTATAAAGACACCTCCTTTCCCTAATGTATTGATTCCCACTGCAATCTGCCTGCATCTACTGTACTTCCTGGAAATTGCTCTTGCAAGGATTGCTCATGACCTTGCAGAATCAATCCAGTGAACACATTTTGGTCCTACTTTACTTGGCATCTCCCTTATGTTCTTCTTCCTCTTCTCATTTGACACACTCTCCCTGGGCAATCTCAGCCATACTCTGGGCTTCAGCTCTCACAGACAGAATTAGGATTTCTTAACCTGTATTTCTAGTTCCAGCAGCCTACTAAATATTTCTACCTGGGTGTCCAACAGCATCTCCCACTTAACATATCCTAACCATGTTCGAATATTTTTCATTCTCCTCTCCTTATAAACTTGTTCTTGAACTCCCCACCTGGTACTGTTCATATGTCCCTTCATTGGTGGGATTAGCATGATTGGAAGAGAAAGAATGATCCCACAGGGCCAGGCATGAGCCTGGAAGAGAAGTCTATGGGGAGCAAGATAGACACCTAAATCAGGTGCATGTGCAAAGCTAGTAATAAAATGGCAAGTGAGCTCTGAATCAGAGGGACGCAGACTGACTGGATGCCAGACCCAAGGGGACCTAAAAGCACGAGTCTGAGGGCCTGGAGAATGACAGCAAGACAGGACACCTGGAAAAACTGCTTGGAAAAGGCACGATGAACTGAAACAGGCCACTGTGTACTAGAATAAAGTGCAGGAAGGGAAGGGACAGTCAGTGCTTTACAAAATACTTTCATGCTTTTATTTCATCTGAGAAATAAAACTCCGTTATAGAGATAAAGACTTGAGTGAAATAATCCCATATCACAGAGTTGGAAAGCGAGGGAGTCTGATCTCAAACCCAGGCTCCTGACTTCAGGTCCTAAGTCATTTCTGCACTTGTGCTCCAGCCACATTCAGGGCAATCCAAATAAAGGTGACAATAATGGTAATCCTGAAAATGACATTAATATTTCAACTGCAGCTGTACCCTTGTAATGTTCTCATTTTCTGCTCTCTCCTACCTCTACCTTTGAAGGTGTCTTTGAAGCCAAAAGAAGACAAACATTTTACTTCAGTAGCCTCTTGCTATTTGCCAGTAACACTTTTTTGCATGAAAAGCAACCAAAAAGGAATAGAAAGGAGAAGCTGATACACTACTTATGGGGCCAAAACTGATTTATTTTGCCCTGGGCTGACTACTTTTATGACTCAGGTTTTTTGTCTAAAATTCCCTGATCAAAAATATAAAGTGTTCAGCACCAAAGCCAATCATCACAAAAGAAGACAGAGAATTTTTCTTTTGTCTTTTAATGTGAGTCTTAAAAGTGGTCAACTTTATTATGAGGTGCTATGGTCTGAATGTTTATGTTCCTTCAAAATTCATATGTTGAAATCCCACCCCCACTACCGACCCAGTAATAATATTAGGAGGTAAGCCCTTTTGGGAGGTGATTAGGTCATGAGGACTCTGCCCTTGAAAATGGGACTACTGCCTTATAAAAGAGACCCCGGATAGCTGCCTTGCTCCTTCCACCATGTGAGGACACAGGGAGAAGACACCATCTATGAACCAGGAAACGGGTCCTCACCAGACACTGAATCTGCGGGTTCTCTGCTCTTGGACTTTCTGGCCTCCAGAACTGTGAGAAATGAATTTTGTTGTTTATAAGCCACCATCCAGTTTGTGGTATTTTGTTATAGCAGCCTGAACAGACTAAAACACGAGGTGTATTTCTTGGCAATTCAGTTTGTTTTAGAACATGATGGGCTGTGATTCTAGAATAAAATATTTGCAAAGTGGTAGTTAACAAAACAGATCAAAAAAACAAACGAACAAAGCACCACTTTAAACAATCAAATTACAAATTGAATACAAACTAATCACCAATATTCTCCCTGATGGATGTTTGGGAAGGCAAACATAGTTTCACTGTTCTACTGCATTTCATAAATTACAATAATTTATGGTTTCCAATGTGCTTATGAAGGCAGTGATCTTTAGGAGAGCTGGCTATTATATTGCCTAGATTGTTTAAAACTGCAGGAGAATGGGGCGAATCCATGTAATGAACAGTTCTAACTGGATATTTTTTTCTTGTTATTAGAGAAAAAATGGGCTGCTAAACAGATGTCTAAAGTTAAATTATATTTCTCTTACACATAAAATACATTTTTGCTTTACTTTTTTAAAATTGTAGACATTGAGTTACATTACAGATTGAAAGCATTACATTACAACAAATAGCAATAGAAACAATAGAAAACAGAGACAACAACAAAATAAATCACATACTCTAATATAGCAACTATCACTTCCCTTCCAGTCATTTTTCATATGCATATATTTTACATGGTGATAACATACAATTTCATTGAGTAGATACATCATAGCTTATTAAATTGTCCTCTTGTTTTCCATTAAGATTCCTTCTGATTGTAATTTTATCTTAATAACTGGATTTTTAAAATGCATGATTGGCATTTTAAAATGCATGATGTTGGCCAGGCACAGTGGCTCATGCCTGTAATCCCAGCACTTTGGAAGGCCAAGGCAGGTGGATTACCTGAGGTCAAGAGTTTGAGACCAGCCTGGCCAACATGGTGAAACCTCGTCTCTACTAAAAATACAAAAAAAAAAAAAAAAAAAATAGGCTGAGGCAGGATAATCTCTTAAACCCAGGAGGCAGAGGTTGCAGTGAGCCAAGATCATGCCACTGCACTCCAGCCTGGATGACAGAGGGAGACTTCATCTCAAAAAAAAAAAAAAAAAAAAAAAAAAAAAAGCATGATGTCTTCAGGGGGGAAATGTGTTACCCTTATATATCCTATACAAATGTAAGCCCAAATTCATGTATTGACAATGTTTTGGATATGTACACTGATCTCCTCTGTCCTACAATGTGGTTAAAGACATGTTTCCCCCACTAAGTGTCAAGACATCTTTCCCCCACTAAGTGTCATGAATCCCGAAATGGCTCTGCTCCA
Organism: Rhinopithecus bieti; assembly: GCF_001698545.2. Lineage (NCBI taxonomy): Eukaryota > Metazoa > Chordata > Mammalia > Primates > Cercopithecidae > Rhinopithecus > Rhinopithecus bieti. The sequence continues at coordinate 151,047 of NW_016809930.1, forward strand.
AAAGATCTGGAATCCTTTGTGTTAAGTGTTGCACACAAAAAATGGCAAACACCTGCAACTGTAATATAATATGCCCTACACCGCACCTACTTATTCTACTAATTGCTTGATGAAAGGAAAATCATATTTTTAAAACCCAAATGTTTATCTCAGTGTTGCTTGGTGGTAATGAATCTGGGTTTGGAAGCCAAGCAGACGTAGGTTCAAGCTCTGATTTTACTCCTTGCTTCTACTGGACAGGGCAGCTACTGTGTTCAACTCTAGGAACACATTCACATCAGAATCTATATGAATGGCACCCCCTGGATTAGGGACCAACACTACTTTGTGTAAGTGAAAGTGTAGAGCCACTTTCCTAGACCTCAGTTGGAACACACTCCTGAAGTTGTCCAAGGCAGCTGGTGAGGCTGTGGGTAAATTACTTAATCTCTGAGCCTCAGCTTTTAAATATGTAGAACTGGAGAGTGATAATATAGTACCTAATTTATTGGGCTGTTTTGAGAATTACAGGGGAGAACATTGTAGTAAAGCATTTAGTATAGTGCCTTAATGTAGTTAAGTCTTCAATATGTATTAACTCCTATTATAATTTTCCCAAAATGTATACTTTTCAAAAGAAGGAATTAAAAAGATTGACTATTGACTCTTTTGCATGCTTTTCCATCATATGGTTGATTTCTGTTCTTGGTTACTACATCAGTCTAATCAATTCAGAATGGAAGAACAGCATGAAAATAAATAGAATAGAATAACCATCTGCTGTGATTCTCCATCCCTGAGCCTGAAGGCTGGATCTAATTTTATCTTAAACCCAAATCACAAAATATCCATGAACTAAGCTGCTTGCAATTCAAAGGCTCTTGAGAAATCAGCTTCAGGGATCTCTTTTAGCTTGGATGGGATTCAGTGAAGCCATAGCTACAGCAGGGACTCCTTAGCTAAAGAAACAGGAGCAGTTGGGACTAGAGACTGGGTAGAGCTGGAAGCCATGTGGATCAAGTTCAGAATGCTGTGAAAAGAATCTGAAAGGCAACCATGTTCAGGAGTGGTCAGAGAAGAAGGTGAGCACAGTCACAAGGGCCTGTAGAAAAATCATTTGAAAATCTAATAAACACTACTGAGTGTCTGCTATGTGCTAATTCTTGGGAATAAGGATGACAATTCACATGAGCAATAATACCATTATTTATTCTCATGAAGTTTCCCTACTTTTGTTTGTATCTTTGGCATGGGATGGAGGTAGATTTAGTCCAAGGGAAGAGTTATCACTCAGATACAGAACTAAGGTTCCAGTCAAATCACAAGTCTTAGAGCCAGCTCAGATGCTTCCTAAAGCAATTATAGATGTCTGGGTTATCTAGCTTAATCCCTCTGGTGGCTTATAGGTCAGGAGGGAATAAGAACTACGATGGGGTCAGCTAATGTGTCTTCCCTTGCTGCTGCTTACATCCAACCCCAAAGGGATTGGGAATAGATCCAGCTATTTGAAGACTGAATGGAGGAAGTGAGGTGATAGAGGGGGCATGAAAAAGAGCTGTCCAATCAGGTCCACTCCCTCAAGGAACCAGTCTGTAATGAGTCAAACTGGGCTTTCAGACCTACAAATTCAGAGAAGGATGTTTAAGAAGAGATAAAAGAATCTGAAAGTGGACAATATGCTGCAAATTAAAAGATATTTTGGACATGAACTCTTCTCCACGAGATGACAGTTTAATCACACTGAATCCTCAGCATAAAATGTAGTTTTGTCAAATAGATTTTAACCATAATTTACTTTAACCACCCTGCTGCAGTTCTGAGACAGAAGTCAGCCAGCTCTGTCAGAGCAAACTCAATTTGTCCTTTACATCATCCAAATGTTCTTGTCTCAAGTGAGAATCCCCAATAACCATGCACAGATTTCTTTATAAATTATTTATCTTTTAGATGCTACATATTTACCACTTCATCATGTTCTCTTTTAGGTTTAAGTTTGTAGGACATGACTCATGTTATATTTCTAGAAGGCCAAAGCCAAGTGAATGTTCTTCAATATAGTAACATTCAAGGTTGCAATTAATCTTACAAGCTTCATTTAAGGAAGGTATAAACCAGGCCAATAATTCACTCTAAAGTCATCAGCTTAGGCCATCAAAGTCATTTCTCATTTCAATAATAAAAAGGATTGTTTTCTGGGAAGAAATAATAGTATATACACAAAACCTCTAATACTGATATATTCAATTCTCCTATGGAGATCTTTATACAAGTGGAAAGTTCTTGTCCTAGGTCAGGTAGAATGCTTTCACAAGTGAATTAATATTTCCACACAATGGCAGAGAGATGACATGATGTGTAAAAGAAAGCTTGATGGGCCGCAGCTGAGGAGAGTTGACATTCCAGAAGAAGAGGACAAGAAGTGAAGGACAAGAACTGGGAGAGGAGAACTCGGAGGAGGAGGACAGGAGGATGAGAACTGGAGCAGGAGAAGGGAATGACAACTGGGAGATGAGAACTGCAGGAAGAAAATGAGGAAGATAACTGGAGTACAGCTGATTTCAAGATTAGGAGCCTATTCACAGCCAGTTATCAACACAGGCATATAAAGAGGTTCCGGATTGTTTTATATGAGGATTACTTGGTTACAAGTGGCAGAAACTTGCTGAGCTTAAGATAGGCTGGGGAGGGAAGGGGTGCCTAAAGACTCAAATGCAAGAAGAACAGTCTGGTCTCACAAAAGAATGGAACCACCTCTGGAAAAGATCTTTATCTCTCTGGACCACATAGTCTCTCATATTTGTTTGTCTCAAGGTTCCCACTCATTTTACTCTCTATAGACTGGATTTTTCATATTTTGAAATGCACAGGCCAAACATGGCTACCGGCCCCAGCTTTGCATCATTTCCAATTCTAAGGCTGCTATAGACTCACTGAGTCTCTGCATGGCCATGCCTCTGAGTCCCAAATCCAAATCCTTCTAAGAGAGAGTCTGACTGGTTCCATTTCGGTTAGGTATCCACTGGGCTGACTCCTAAGGCTGGCTGCCCATTTAGCAAGGGTTTTTAGGGCAGAATCTCTGAGAAGGAGTATTGGGGTAGGAGGAATGATTGGCAAAGGAAATGATTTAAGAAACACAATGGCAATTTCTTAGCAAATTTTCTTTGCCTCTCTCTGTTATATAATTACATCCACATTTTAGTTCCTTGAAACAGACAAGAAAATACTGTAAAAAGATGCAAAAATCACCTCAGAGATGTGAATAGGTGCCACTAGCACCTATTTTAAGATTATATTACCAAAGAATCAGATTAATCAGTCAATAACCTATCCAGCCAGTAACCAATAGCCTACCAAGTCCCTGAAGAGAAACTGTCAAAGACAAATAAAGCATAATTGCAGTTCAGGAGGAGAATGTATGACAGATGAAGGTTACTGGGTGCCCACAAGCCTGACCTGTTTTGGCTCATTATACATCCAAACTCCCTCCCATCCTATACCTTTGTACATGGACACATTTATCCTCTTCTTTGCTGTGCTAACTCCTATTCTCTCTACAGTACTCATGGGTTTAATTGTATCCCCCTAAAAGATACGCTGAAAACTGCTCTGCCTATGGAGTAGCTATTCTTTTGTTTCTTAACTTCTCTGATAAACTTGCTTTCACTTAAAAAAAAAAAAAAAAAAAGATATGTTGAAATCCTAACCCCAGGTACCTATGAATATAACCTTATTTGGAAACAGTATTTTCAGATGTGATCAAAAATTGATCAAGTTAAGATGAAGTCATACAGGATTATGGCAGGCCCTAAATCCAATGACTGGTGCCTTTACAAGGAGGGTGAGATTTGGTGACAGGAAACACACAGGAAAGAAGTCCACGTGACAATGGGGGCAGAGATGAGAGTGATGCAGCTGCAAGGCAAAGGACACAAAGGATTGCCAGTAGCTACCAGAGGTGAGGAAGAGGTGGGGAGGATTTCTTCCTAGAGCCTTCAGTGGAGATTGGCCTGCTAACATTTTGACTTCAGACTTTTAAGCTCCAGAACTGTGAGAGAATATACTTCTGTTATTCTAAGCCACTCTGTTTGTGGTACTTTGTTATGACAGCCACAGGAAGCTAATACAAGTGCCATGTGTGCTCAAGTGTTGTCATCTCAGGATCTGCTTCCCAGATTATTCAAAGACTGTGTTGGTGCCCTTTCTCTGTAATACCATGCTGTGCTTCTCGCTGCCATAGCTACCATCTCTACCACAGTAGAGATGACACTGCTCTATTATTGTGTAGTTTTCTCTCGATTCTCAAGATTTTAAGGTGCCAGAAACTGTCCTTATTTTTATGTCTAGCATATAGTAGGAAATGCTCTATATGTCTAGCATATAGTAGGAAATTCACTAAGTGCTTATTAAAATAAGATGATTTTTTTCCAAATGTATAAATCTACAATGCTCTTGTGTAAAATATTTACATCTCAAGAATTTAATACATGCACATATGGAACAAATTAAACTCACATTGTTGAATGTCCACATTTACATATGCTACAGGAAGAAATTAGGAAGCCAGATAATTGAATAATTGAGTGTACCAACTTCCATTTGATTTCCCCCCAGCCCTGGCTAAAATAAGGAGAAAATTTTGAATTTAGAAGTATGTATACTGCTTTGAGGAAGAAAAAATAGGCCTCAGGTTGGTTTTATGAATTTAACTCTCCATAGAATCCCTTTCCAGTTAAATAAATTGTAATTCATGAATTCAGAAATGTGGTACAAATGCAGATGAAGATAAATAGCACATGAGCCATTTGAGGCAGGCAGATTCACTGGGGAAATTGGAAACTATCATCAGGAGAGTTAATGGAAAGTCCACTAATCCTAATTTTTAGACAGGATAAATGGAGTTGTGTGCTTCCTATCTGATTCACTCTCACATTAGGTCTGCTTCTCTGGAGAGGATGGGGGGCTGGTTCAATTTCCCCCTGAAATGGAATTTTTGTGCCATTTTGAGATATCTGCTATAAATTTGGGACGTATTTTTATTTTTCTAAATAAATAGCTAGGATATTCTCTGTATTATGTTGGAATATTAGTTCTCTGTAGTGTGAATAATCACTACTTAATGTTAGACCATTCTTCAGATAAGTGGCAGAAATTGTCTGCTAGGCTCAGGAGGTGCTGAGCAGACAGTCTCATCAACACATTAAATGACATAATTACACATTCTACAATGCATGTTACTATGGTACTTTGATAGGAAGAGTCTATTTTTATCTTTTTTTTTTACACTCGAAAGAGCTTCAACTTCTAGATTCCAAACACAGTCTCTAGAATAAGATTACACGTATAGAGGCTGAGATTCGTTCTTCCATTATGTGTGTAAGTGTAAGTGTTAGTGCTCACTTAACCAAGCTTCTGAAACTTGTTACTCACATTCAGTTCATAGATCACACACAAGTGTGTGGTAAACACTGGGCTGCTTTCCCAACTGTCATTCCGTTTTTAATGACTACCCTGATACAGGCCAGGGATTGGTTTAGAAATGAATGTGAAACCCAATTCTAGTCAATGAGATGTGAGAGAAGTTTGCTGGAGTCAGGGATGCTGGGAGGAGGGGTCTTCTAAGAAACTTGTCCTTATTCCTAACAGAGAGCCATAGGAAGAGATAGTGTCTCATCTGCCTCTGGACATTGTTTGTTCTGAATGTGAGATGTAAAACTGTTGCAGCCACCATGCCACTTGAGGAAGAAAGACTCCCCAAAATGGCAGAGCAGAGAAATGGAAGAACCCGGGCCCTTGATGACATCTTTAAGCCAATGAATCAAACTAATTTGAAGCCTGCTCTACTTGGAGACTTAATAAGTAATAAATTTCCTTAATATTTAGGCCAGATGTTATGTTCATTTCATCTCAAGGCATTCAAAGTGCCACACCCTGCTTAAATTCCACTGTAGAAATGGCAGACCTATGATGAAATTAAAAATCTAGTAATAGCTGTGTCACTGCCTATAGTGGACATGTACTTTTCTGTCTAAAGTTTCTTTGACTTGCCTTCCTTTCCAATTTTTATTCCATGTAGTTTTCAGGTACACCCCTACCTCTGCCTTCCCTGGTGTCTGCAACCCAGGATTTGACCATTGTGGTTACCCTGGCAGCCTGGCTGCAGTGACTCAAAGTAGACCAATGATCAGCGTCACCAGAAATTTTACTCTACCTGTTGGGAAAGGGGAATCTTTTTCTGCTAGAGTTTCTAAGCTGGTAGGTTATCATCTTAGAACTGCCAGTGGCCATTTTTGCCATCACATGAAAGGAACCTGAAAGAGAATGAAGCCAACAAAGAGGAAATAAACCAAGAAAGTTCAAAAGGAGGGGAAGCATGTCTGCCATGATGCTGTCCACAACTGTGCCGGAAGCTCAGATCTACACTTGGACCTTTCAGAGGCATAAGCCCAGAAGTTTGAGTTAGTTTCTTTATTGCAATAAAAAGAATCCCAGTTAATTCAGAATTACATTGATAGCTACCATTTTCACAACATCAGTTATGTTTCAGTCACATTACGTTCATTATCTCTAGGCTCACAAGGACTCTGGAATGTAGTATGTATCTCCTTTACAGATGGAAAAGCTGAATCTCAGAGGTTTTGAGTGATATGCCCAGGTCTCACCCTACTGACAAGCAGAATGGAGATAAAAATCCAAGGTCTGCTAGGCTCCAAAAGCAGTGCTCTTTGCCTTCTCATTATTGGCATTAGTAACGCTCGCATTCATTTCAGAGAGCCTATCCTTTCTTTTGAAATGTGTTTATTTTGCAAATAATAATTGATCTTTTTAGTTAAAGAAAGTGATGGGTTCAAAATTTCATTACCATGTCTTCCCTCGTTTCCCAGTATTTTTTGTACACAGATAAAGCCGCTTGATAGAACAGTTGCAATTTCTCATCTCTTAACTCTTGCTGTTCTCTTCTGCAATTTCATCTTGTTTCTACAATATCAAATCCTAAGCATCCTTGATGATCTAGCTCAAATGTCACTCTCTTCACCCAGGCTTCTCCAATATCTCAAGGTGAAAACCACCTCTCCTTTTAACTCTTCCTTTACTGCATTCCTGCCTTTCCAATGACAATCTCGTTTTGCCTGTTAATAAAGTTATTTAGTAGTCTTTTATCCCTTAATAGAATGCAATCTCCTTAAGTAATGTGTATCTGACCCTACTTTGCATCCTCATTACTTAGCATAGTATGGTTCTATAAATGGTGAGTGAGTGAATGAATGAATGAAAGGCATTTAAAGACCCATCTTCACAGCTCTAGGATTGTATCAGGGTCTTTGAAACTCATATGGCAATGAATTTGAACGAGGTAAGCATCCAATAATGAAATGACTTGAATTAGCACTTAAACCCTCAAAGAGTGAAAATAGCTCTATTATGTACAATACTCGATATCTTGTTTTCCATTAGTGGCATGCATTTGTTGAGTTGTAGCCACGTTTGTATTTATATTTTTCTTATTTACTTGCATCAAACAGCTATTATAGTAAAACGTGTCTTTGAGTTCTTATTTCATGTATTCTGTGAATCTGTTCCCTCAATGACTTTATGTCATGCCATTGTTTCCCTCTTCCCAGAAAACCTAAATGCTTTATTCTAAGAATACACTTTCTACTAACATTAGGCGTTCTAAGTCAAAATCAGTTCCATTCTTAATTGATGCTGGCCTATGCCTAAACTGTTTGTGTAAAAACAATGATGTACTGTGTTTTCTAAAGTCTCTCTTCTGTTATTACACAACTTGAACTCATATTAATTTTTCTGTCCATTTTTAATAGGCTTATGGATTAGTTTTCTCATACATTTTCACTTCTAAACCATCTTTATAAATTTATGTTTAAAAATGCCCCTACTAGCTAGAGTCTAAAAGTGAGGGAGGGGCGCTTCGTTTGTCCAAATACAATCTTTGGAAGACAATTCCATATCAGATATATTCTGTGATAAATTAAAATATGCAATACTGTGTTTAAATATTTTAATATCAAAATTACGTTATAATTATTGTGTTGAGTTTTTTTTTTTTTTTGGGACGGAGTCTGGCTCTGTCGCCCAGGCTGGAGTGCAGTGGCTGGATCTCAGCTCACTGCAAGCTCCGCCTCCTGGGTTTACGCCATTCTCCTGCCTCAGCCTCCCGAGTAGCTGGGACTACAGGCGCTCGCCACCTCGCCCGGCTAGTATTTTATATTTTTAGTAGAGACGGGGTTTCACCATGTTAGCCAGGATGGTCTTGATCTCCTGACCTTGTGATCCGCCTGTCTCGGCCTCCCAAAGTGCTGGGGAGATATTTTAAAAAATTAATTGTAAAAGCTTAGATAAGCCATGTTACATCAGTAATCTCATGTATTTTATAGTGTCATTTTTAGGTAACAATATTTGACTAACTTTTCCTAAAATATTTGTATGTATGAGCCAGTTTATGGGAGGTGACTTTAAGTTGTGTGAAAATGGACAAAATAATTGGCATGGAACAATATACTAATTAGAAAAAAAAATACCCAAAGCCAATGTTATATAACTAGTTTTTTGTAGTTTATATAACTAGTTTTTTGTAGTTTATATATATGAGATTAAGTTTTCCATGATATGTGGATTAACACCACAGTGATACAGGATTGCAGTCTCTTACCTCCTTATCCTCAAAAGCAGAAGAATGAAAGTAAACTTGTAATTATCAATAATAGGCAAGCTTACAATAAGTTGTTTGCCTGCAACATTTCCTACTTTTTTAGTTTGGAATAACAGATAATTTCTAACCAGCTACCAGTAATCAAATTCCTCCTCTTATGTATGATCCTATGCCTAAAACATGTTTTGTGTTTTGATTTTGGTTTTAATAAAACCTGCTTTTAAGGATCTCTCAAGATTACTGGCTACTTAATTTGAATATACTTTACTCTCTCCTTCTCCCCTCTTTCTTTCCTTTTTAAAAGAGCTTTTGACTTCTGCAGTGTGGCATTAACAAGGAAAGAAAACCTAAAGCCCACCTAAGATTTTATCCTTTTCCTCTCCCTATTTTTTATCGCCTGAAACCCAGGATTAATTTTCTTTTCTAACAACTCATACCACCACAGTTTAAACTTGGGGAAACTGAGGCTATGCAATAGTTAGCAGGATGGCGATATTCCCATATTAGGTAATGGGATATTTGAAGCATTCTGGAGTGTTAAAGTAATTTCATATGCAACATTAACAGAAAACCTCTTCTTAAAGTAAATCCTTGAATTGGCATCTTAGGATAGCTAAATTTCAGGTACTGTAAGAGGAAACACACTAGTTCCTGGAAAGAAGAAATAATATCTTAATTCATGTCAGTAGGAAGCCAGAATCCAAAGCTCTACTTTCTCTTTTCCACATATAACTAGTTGTGTAGATGCAGGCAAATGACTGCACATCTCCAGGTGTAAGATTTTTTCACACCGATCTTGAAACTGGTAACACCAGGATTCCCATTCTAACTTAGCACTTCCCTAAGTCGTTGAAGTAGTAAATTTCGAAGCCTGCTTCAGGTGTCAGCAGTGATGGTTGGTTAAGTCTCTGCTTCAAGGAGCCTGTGATCTTGTTGGGCACCGTTATTTTCTGAAGAAAAGTAAAGCTACCACATCTGTTTATCTTAATGGCTATAAAATACTCAATCTATCATTGCTTCTGAACAGTTGAACATCTCTGAGTATTTCCAGAGGCAGAGTGACTGTATTGTATTTTCCTTATTAACATTATTTCAGAGAATTTAATATGTACAATTCAATATTTTTAAAAGTAAAACCACATTTTAACCAACATGTTTCTAATATGCACATCAACAAATTGCACACCCACTAGAGTATTTTATAAGTTGAATATGATGTCACTAAATATTATGATCTAATTGCCCTCAGATACATGTTCACAATTTGTTCTTTCCTTTATAGCTATAGTGGATGCCTCCAGTGTATGTCAATTTAGCTACAGGGCTAAAGCTTCTAGTAAACAAGAGTCCCCCAGTTACTGACTGCAACTCATCTGTCTGACCCACCACCTGGATTCTGATACACAGAGGCACATGTCTACACCAACGCAGTCATATGCACCAAATGTGTGCAATACTGTTTGAAAATGCTTTACATGATGGAAGTCTTACTCCCTATAATAAACTGGAGCACCATTACCTTTTAGGAGAAAGGAGAAATGTACATCAATGTTCTTAATCAGCCACATTTACAAAATAACACTTGAAATCCTTAAGGACAAAAAGTCTCTCAACATTTGAAGAAGATATTCCAGGATAAAATCTGATAAAGTTTCTGATAAAACTTGATCTCATGTAATCTACCCTTCAAAAATTCTCAATCCTCAGACTATCAAAGAAGCATTTTCTGTCTACAAGTGTCCCTTGCTCATTTATTAAAATCATAAATATAAATATTAATCAGAAATATCATTGCATGACATTGAAAAACATTTAAAAATTATGGTTATTTATACTTTTCTACCTCATATATAAGTAATATACTAAAGCTTATTTTATGTTTATTTATGAAGTGCAGTTTTTCCTGGGAAAAGACACATAGCCAATTATGATTTAATGTTAATATGATGTTTTAGTAGACTATGCAAATTTCACCAATTATCTCATTATGTTTATATATAAGCAAGACAAAAAATACTACTAAGACTTCCAAGACTTTAATATTTATAATTAAGTGCTTGCTGTTATTTTTATTCTCTTATGTATTACCATAGCACTCCTCTGCTCATCGTTATTATGACACTCATCAGCTGTGTTATAGTTGTGTGATTTTTTTATGTCTCCCCACTATAGTAGAAACATTTCATAGGCGAGGACATTATGGTATGTATTCATTGTTTTAATCTCTGTGCATTACTTGATAGAGATGGGGTGTGTGTGTGTGAGAGAGAGAGACAGAGAGAGAGAGGTGGATATCAATTATGTTCCATGTCTTTACCTCCAAAGTGAAACGTATAATGATAATTAAGTTTGATAATTTTGATAATCACAGTTAAATAACAATGTTTTCAAATAGAAAAACCAGAAGGCACCTAGGAGAAAGGGTAACAAAATTCTCAAAATACTAAAATTGATTCCTGAAAGGATCAATTCAAATTCACATAATATGTTTACAAAGTGTTTATAGAGCAAGTAAACTGTGTAAAAGTGGAACAGGGTGCTATTAGTAATTATGTCAGGACAATAGGCTTAAACCAGAACTGTTTCGGGTAAAGCAGGATGTTACGTTATTTCACCTCTAGCAAATACAGATTACAAAAAATGCTCAATTGGCGGGGCATGGTGGCTCACGCTTGTAATCCTAGCACTTTGGGAGGCCGAGGCAGGAGGGTTGCCTGAGCTCAGGAGTTTGAAACCAGCCTGGGCAACATGGCAAAACCCCGTCTCTGCTAAAATTACAAAATACAAAAAATTAGCCAGGCGTGGTGGTGCATGCCTGTGATCCCAGCTACTCAGGAGGCTGAGGCATCAGAATCTCTTGAACCCGGGAGGCGGAGGGAGGTTGCAGTGAGCCGCTGCACTCCAGCAAGGGTGGCAGAGCAAGACTCTGTCTCAAATAAAATAAAGTAAAATAAAATAAAAGCTCAATTGATAAAACCATTAAGAAGCACTAAGAACAAGCCAAAAATGAAAAGCAATCTTTTAAAATAAAATTAGTCTGATTGGGATAAAAATAAGTTATGGAGAGTCAAATAGGTACCTAAATTCTAGGCTAGGAAGGACTAAAAGCTTTGACTACTTTGGGGTAACTTACGACTTGGAGAACTAGTTCATTTGGGCACAGCAAAAGGAGAAAGGCAGAGTGTTGGGTTGGTTTGGGTAATTGTCTATTCTAGATGCCCAGGGTTTAGACAACTAAGAATCCTGATGCTCTTAGATTTGACTCTCAATGAAGGTTATTTCTCTGGTAGATACTTTTCTCCTTTGAGATGGGCCTGGTTATAAGTAAGAAAGAGAAATTCCATCACCAACTCTGAAAGGACCTTTCTAGGGAAAGTTGTTGATCTTGGCATTTAAATTATTTCATTAATTGGTTTCAGTGACTTTTTTTTTTTCCTATAAAATCAGTAGTATTTTTCAGATAGTAACTATTAAAAAAATGGTGACTTGCTTTAATACAGATGGTTGAGCTCTGGATTAGTGTTGCAGACAAGTATTGAAATGCCAATGTAATGGTTGTTGTGAGCATCAAAAAACATTTTTTTATAAGTACTTCACAAATGCACCAACTCTGTAGCACTTTTTATGTTACAGGCTGTATTAGGCCATTTTTCTACTGCTATAAAGAAATACCTGATACAGTAATTTATAAAGAAAAGAGGTTTAATTGGCTCACAGTTTTGCAGGCTTTACAGGAAGCATGGTGCTGGCATCTGCTTCTGGAGAGACCTCAGGGAGCTTTCAATCATGTTGGAAGGTGAAGGGGAAACCCAGCATCTCACATGGCCAGAGAAGGAGCAAGAGAGGGAGAGGGCAGTTGCCACATACAGCTAAACAACCAGATCTCACGAGAACTCACTCATTATTACAAGGACAGCACCAAGGAGATGGTGCTAAACCAATCATGAGAAATCTACCCTGCCAGTCACCTTCCAGCAAGCCCCACCTCCAACATCGGGGATTTCATTTCAACATGAGATTTGGGTGGGGACAAGTCCCCAGACTGTATCACAGGTAAATGCTCTAAAAGTACTAGTGAGTAATAAATCCCTTTGGTACAGTTCAAGACAGGCTTAGCTAGCACTGAATTCTAGCCTGACCAAAGCAACAACATATTACTTTTTTTTATAAGTTTTAAGTTTCATTTCCTGATTTGATTTTCTAAAAAGGTCTATGATCTGGGCATTACCACTTTAAAATGAGAAAACAGATTCAGAGGCTTCTCTAAGGTCCAGGGCTAGGAGGGATTTGAAGCCCTTCAAATTGCAGGGATTTGAAGCCAGTTCTGATCCTAAACTGGGCTATTTCCCTAAGCACCTCACTAAGCCATCTTTATAAAAATATAGAGTCCTGGCTGGGCATGGTGGCTCACACCTGTAATCCCAGCACTTTGGCAGGCCAAGGCAGGAGGATCATTTGAGGTCAGGAGTTCAAGACCAGCCTGGTCAACATGATGAAACCCTGTCTCTACTGAAAATACAAAAATTAGCTGGGTGTAGTGGCAGGCGCCTGTAGTCCCAGCTGCTCAGGAGGGTGAGTAGGGAGAACTGCTTGAACCAGGGAGGTGGAGGCTGCAGTGGGCCAAGATCACCAAGATCACGCCACTGACTTCAGTCTGGGTGACAGAGACTCCATCTCTCTCTCTCCCTCTCTCTCTCTATATATATATACATATCCCCAACTTAAAACCTGCTTTCAGTCTATAAACTCTCATTATCAGCCAGTTATTTGGAATTTTGAAATTTTGAATGCCTTATCACCTAGAAACCATGTCACAAATGCTGTTTGGGTCCCTGTGCAAGCCCATCAAAAGCTGGGCGGCCTAAGAATGTACTTAATCATAGTCATGACAGTATCAGCCTGAGTTCTAACAGTCTCAAAAATTAGGAGGCAACCAAGGCTAGAGAAAAGGAAGAAAAACACCTCTGCCTTGTTCCTGGATGCAACTTTGGTTCTGAGAAATGTTAGAAATAGACCACGATGGGGTCAACTCCTCTTGCATGTCCCAGGGCTCCTCTTCCCAGACCTCTGTCACCTGAGCTAACATGTGGGCTCTTGTCACCACCAGGTCTCACATATCATTCATTGGGATGGTTAATTTTATGTGTCAACTTGCTTAGACACAGTACCCAGATATTTGGTCCAGCATTTTTGGAGATGTTTCTGTGAAGGTATTTTTTAGATGAAGTTAACATTTAAACCTGTAGATCTTGAGAAAAGCAAGTTACTGTCCACGACGTGAGTGAGCCTCATTCCACTGGTTGAAGGCCTTATGAGAAAAAGACTGACCTTCCCAAATGAAGAGGGAATTCCACCAGCAGACTGCCTTTGCACTTGAACTGCAACTCTTTCCTGTCTCCAGCCTGCCAGCCTTCCCTGCCTCTGATTTCTGTTTCTCTGGGGACCCTTGATTAATACACTCACTTACATAAACTCACCCCAACCTGCACATGTGGGGAAGCTGATCTCAGTCTAGAGGTAGAACTAGCCTGTAATAATATATGCATGATTGATAGACATTTAACTTTTCAAAAATTCTTTTTTTTTCCCTGAAAGAAGAGTCCCATTAATGAAAGAATATTTCAATTTCTAAAATTTCTGAGTTAGAAAGTAACAAAAATGTAAAATTTCAAATTGTAAAATTTCTAACTGAGTTAGAAAGTTAATTAAACATCCAGACAGTTGAGAGGAATTGGAAGGTGAAGTTAGCCATGGGAATCACTATGGCTAAAGGCTAATCCAGTCTGAACATTTGACCCTTGTATTATACACTCAAACCCCCAACTTAAAAAATGAGTACTAATTTACAGTTACACCTATTAATGTTTACAGGTTACTTCTTTCTTCCTGTGGGTCAATCTTGGGTGTTTGCTGGGTTATAGAATGAAATAAGTCCTTGTAAGCATGAGTCTCTGGTGCAGTCTTGCTTGTTTCTTTGTACTTCTTGCCTTTGTACTCCACACCCAAATGACTTACACGTCTGCTTTGGTATTTGGGCTCATTCTGTCTTCCTAGTGCATAACTTCCACTGCTTCATCTCCAGCTATCACATTCCTACCAATTCATCTGTGCCCAGGTAACTCCCGTCTTCTCCCTGAAGCTTCCTGATCTACTCCAGCCCACAGGTATCACTCTTCCTTTTGAACTACTTTAGCGCATACTGTCAGAAAACCTGGCATTTCAAACACTGCTTTTATTCTGAGTTAATATTTCATGAATCTCTTATTTTCCTTGGTTAGGCAATATGTTCTTTGAAGATAAGGGCCATATTTGATTTTTCTTTTTTTGCATTTCATAGTTTACATATGTATACACATCTTATAGTCATTTAAAACAAATATTTGTTGACTCTATTTAAACAGGCTAAGGAAGATACAATTAGGAATAAAACTAGTAATGAAATGTGAATTCAGATATAAAACAAATACTTCTGCTTCTGGAATTTAAGATTGCGTGTGTATGTGTCACATAGAGAGGCAAAACTTTTATAACTTAAGTAATATAAGCATGAACTCTAATGATATAAGAAGTTATTCAAGATAGATTTACGATAAGTGGTTTGGATAGGTGACTTTTCCAGGATTTTAATCTGAAGAAGATATGTCTTCATGACTAATTATTGAAAAAGTAAAGGATTAATCAAGAAATGATTCCTATAGTTTGGGTAATGAATGTCATATTCTTGCTTTCTACTACACACTAAAATAAAGTTCAGATAGTTTTAACACTTACTTTTTTTTAACCAGAAGAAAGAAATAAAAAAATAAATATTTAACAAACCTCTGAGAAGAATACTTTCTAAATTTGAAAACCAATAATAAACTAGAACAAATGTCTTTACTAAATAAAACAATGGTCTATGACAATGGGTATTATGCATAGGAGAAAGGACATGAACTTTGGAGTTATAGGCTGACATAGGATAAACGTTGCTATTTGCATGCCTTTGGGTTAGTTACTTACCTGCTCTATGGCTCCTTTTTCTCATCAACAAATAAGAAATGGCAGTGCTCTCTCAGATTGCCTTTTTTTTTTTTTTTTTTTTTTTAAGAAATTAGTGACTACATTTTATTTTATTTTTTTCTTCCAACTTTTATTTTAGATTCAGTGGGTACATGTGCAGTTTTGTTACCTGGATGTATCACATGATGCTGAGGTTTGGATTACGAATGATCTTATCACCCAGGTACTGAGCATGATATCCAATAGTTTGTTTTTCTTTTTCTTTCTTTGAGACAGGGTCTCACTCTGTCACTCAGGTTGGAGTGCAGTAGCATGATCAGGGCTCACTGCCACCTCCACTTCCCAGGCTCAAGTGATCTTCCCACCTCAGTCTCCCAAGTAGCTGAGATGACAGGCATGCCCTACCACACCCAGCTAATTCTTGTATTTTTAGTAGAGATGGGTTTTTGGCATGTTGCCCAGGCTACTCTTGAACTACTAGACTCAAGCAATCCACCTGCCTCAGCCTCCCAAAGTGTTGGGATTACAGGTGTGATCCACCATGCCCAGCCAATAGTTTGTTTTTCCAACTCTTGCCCACTTCCTTCCTCTCCTCGTAGTAATCTCCAGTTTCTACTGTTGCCAGCTTTATGTCCATGCATACCCATTGTTTAGCTTCTTCTTATAAGTGAAACCGTACAGTATTTGGTTTTCTGTTCCTGTGTTAATTTGCTTAAGAAGATGGCCTCCAGCTATATCCGTGTTGCTGCAAAGTACATGATTTTGTTCTTTTTAATGGCTGTGTAGTATTCCATGGTATATATGTACCACATTTTCTTTATCCAGTCCACTATTGATGGGCACCTTCATTGACTCCATGTCTTTGCTATTGTAAGTAGTGCTGTGATTAATATGTGAGTCCATGTCTGTTTAGTTGTAGGAATTGTTTTCTTTTAGATATATACGGAGTAATGAGATTGCTGGGTCAAATGGTAATTCTGTCTTAAGTTCTTTGAGATATCTCCAAAGTGTTTTCCACAGTGAATCAACTAATTTACATTCACATCAACAGTATATAAGTGTTCCCTTTTCTCTGCAACCTCACCAGCAGCCTCACCAGCATCTGTTGTTTTATTGATTCTTTTTTTTTTTTTTGGAGACTGAGTCTCACTCTGTTGCCCAGGCTGGAGTGCAGTGGCAAAATCTCGCCTAACTGCAAGCTCCACCTCCCGGGTTCACACCATTCTCCTTCCTCAGCCTCCTGAGTAGCTGGGACTACAGGTGCTCACCATCACGCCTGGCTAATTTTTTGTATTTTTTTTTTTTTTTTTTTTTTTTAGTAGAGATGGGGTTTCACTGTGTTAGCCAGGATGGTCTCGATCTCCTGACCTCGTGATCCACCTGCCTTGGCCTCCCAAAGTGGCCATTCTGACTGCTGTGAGATAGTATCTCATTGTGGTTTTGATTGTATTTATCTGATGGTCAGTGATGTGGAGCACTTGTACATAGATTTGTTGGCTACTTGTATGTCTTCTTTTGAGACATGTATGTTCGTGTCATTTGCCATTATTTAATGGGGTTGTTTTTTGCTTGTTCATTTGTTTAAGTTCCTTAGAGATTCTGGATATCAGACCTTTATCAAATGCATAGTTTGCAAATATTTTCTCCTATTCTTTTTACTCTGTTGATGGTTTCTTTTGTATAGCAGAAACTCTTTAGTTTATTTAGATCCCACTTGTCCATTTTTGTTTCAGTTGCAACCGCTTTTGAGGACTTAATCATAAATTATTTTCCAAGGCTGATGTCCAAAGTGGTGTTTCCTAGGTTATCTTCATGGATTCTTAGAGTTTGAAATCTTACATTTAAATCTTTAATCCATCTTGAGTTGATTTTTGCATATGGCAAAAGGTAGGGATCCAATTTCATTCTTCTGCATATGGTTGCCAGCTATCTTAGCACCATTTATTGAATAGGGAGTTCTTTCCCCATTGGTTATTTTATTGGTTTTGTCAAACACCAGATGGCTTTAGGTGTGTGGCTTTATTTCTGGGCTCTGTATTCTGTTCTACTGGTCTATGTGTCCATTTTTGTACCAATATCATGCTGTTTTTATTTTTGTAACCTTACAGTATAGTTTGAAGTTGGGTAATGTGATGCCTTTGGCTTTGTTATTTTTGCTTAGGATTGCTTTGGCTATTTGGGGCTGTTTTTTGGTTCTATATGAATTTTAGAATAGTTTTTTCTAGTTCTTTGAAAACTGACATAGATGGCTCTTATTACTTTGAGGTATGTTCCTTTGATATCTACTTTATTGAGGGTTTTTATCATAAAGAGATATTGGATTTTATCAAAAGTTTTTTCCACATCTATTGAGATGATCATATGTTTTTTAAAATTCTGTTTATGTGAATCACATAAACCCTTTATCACAGTTTATTAATAAAAATTTCAATTGTATTTTGAATTCTGTTTATGGTGAATCACATTTATTGATTTGTGTATGTTGAACCAACCTTGCATGCCAGGAATGAACACTACTTGATCATGGTGAATTAATTTTTTGATGTGCTGTTGGATTCTATTTACTAGTATTTTGCTGAGGATTCTTTCATCCACATTCATCAGGGATATTGGAATATAGTTTTCCCTTTTCATTTTGTCTTTGCCAGATTTTGGTATTAGGTTGATGCTGTCTTTGTAAAATGAGCTAAGGAGGAGTCCTTTCTCCTCAGTCTTTTTTAATGGTTTCAGTAGAATTGGGACAAACTCTTCTTTGTATGTCTGGTAGAATTTGGCTGTGAATCCATCTGGTCTGGGTTTGTTGTTGTTGTTGTTTTGGTTGGTTGGTTGGTAGGTTTTTTAAATTGCAATTCAACTTTGGAACTTGATATTGGTCTGTTCAGAGTTTCAGTTTCTTCCTGATTCAATCATGGGAGATAGTATGTTTCCTAGAATTTATTTATTAACTCTAGATTTTGTAGTTTATGTGCATAAAGGTGTTCCTAATAGTCTCTGAGGATATTTTATATTTCTGTGGGATCAGTTGTAATGTCACCTTTGTCATTTCTGATTGTGCTTATTCGGATCTTCTCTCTTTTTTTCTTTATTAATCTAGCTAGTGGTCTGTCAATCTTGTTTATCCTTGCAAATGACCAATTTTTGGTTTTGTTGATTATTTTATGGATTTTGGGTTTCAGTTTTGTACAGGTCCACTTTGATTTTAGTCATTTCTTTTCTTCTGCTAGTGTTCGGGTTTGTTTCTATTTTTCTAGTTCCTCTGGCAGTGATGCTAGATCATTAATTTGAGATCTAACTTTTTTTTCTTTTTTTTTTTTTTTTTTTTTTTTAGATGGAGTCTTGCTCTATCATCCAGGCTAGAGTGCAGTGGCACAATCTCAGCTCAGCTCACTGCAAGCTCCACCTCCTGGATCAAGCCATTCTCCTTGCCCTCAGCATCCTGAGGAGCTGGGATACAGGTGCCCGGCCACCACTCCTAGCTAATTTTTTGTATTTTTTTTTTTTTTTTTTTTTTTTTTTTTTGTAGAGGACGAGGGTTTTCACCCTGTTAGCCAGAATGGGTCTCAATCTCCTGACCTCATGATCCAAACCCACTTGGCTTCCCAAAGTGCTGGGATTACAGGCACTGAGCCACCATGCCTGGCTGAGATCTAACATTTTGATGTAGGCATTTAGTGGAATAAACTTTCCTCTTAACCCTATTTTTACTGCATTCCAGAGATTTTGGTATGTTGTGTCTCTGTTTTCATTTATTTCAAAGAATTAATTTTCTTGTTTGCCCAAAAGTCATTCAGGAGCAAGTTAAGTGTATTTTTGTTGTAGCAAGTATCTATCATTCTTTCATTTAATTTCCATCTAATTGTGTGGTTTTGAGAGACATTCTTGGTATTGATTTGTATTTTTATTCCACTGTGGTCTGAGATTATGGCTGGTGTGTTTTCAATTTTTTAAATTTGTTGAGACTTGCTTTATGGCTGAGTATGTGGTCAATCTTGGAGTATTTTCCATGTGCAGATGAGAAGAATGTATATTCTGTAGTTAATGGTGGATTATTCTGTAGATGTCTACTAGGCCCAGTTGGTCAAGTGTCAAGTGTTTAAGTCCAGAATGTCTTTGTTAGTTTTCTGCCTAAATGATCTGTCTAATGCTGTCAATGGGGTGTGAAAGTCCCCTGCTATTACTGTGTGGCTAAATAAGTCTTTCCGTAAGTCTAGAAGTATTTGTATTAGGAATCTGGGTGCTCCATTGTTGTGTGCATATATATTTAGGATAGTTAAGATTTCTTGCTGAATTGAACCCTTTATCATTGTGTAATACCCTTTTTTGTTTTTTTCTGCTGTCGATGGTGTAAAGTTTGCCTTATCTGATGTAAGAATCGTCACCTCTGCTTCTTTTTGTTTTCTGTTTGCATAGTAGCTCTTTCTCCAACTCTTTAAGCTCATGGTTTTTTTTTTTTTTTTTTTTAATGTGTCAGATAGGTTTCTTGAAGACACCAGGCAGATAGTTCTTATATTTTGTTTTTAATCAAACTTGCCACTCTGTGCCTTTTAAGTAAGGTGCTTAGACCATTTACATTCAAAATTAATACTGAAATGTGACATTTGATCCTATCGTGAAGTTCTTAGCTGGTTGCTTTGTAGTTTATATTGTGTGGTTGCTTTATAGGGTCTGTGGGCTATGTATACAAGTGTGTTTTCATGGTAGTAGGTATCATTCTTTCATTTCCATGTTTAGAATTCCCTAAAGGATCTCTTGTAAGTCTAGTCTAGTGGTAAATAATTCCCTTAGTGCTTGTTTGTCCAGAAAATATTTTATTTCCCCTTTGCTTATGAAGCTTAGTTTGGTGGGATATGAAATTCTTGATTGGAATTTCTTTTATTTAAGAATGCTGAAAATAGGCCCCCAATCTCTCCTGGCTCATCAGGTTTCTACTGAGAAATCTGCTGTTAGCCTGATGGGGTTCCCTTTGTACATAATCTGACTTTTTTCTCTAGCTACCTTTAAGATTGTTTCTTTAGCATTGACCTTGGACTATATGGCTATATGCCATGGTGACATTTGTTTTATATAGTATCTCGCAGGCATTCTTTGGATTTCTTATATCTGGATGTCTATCTGTCTAGCAAGATTAGGGAAATTTTCTTGAATTATTTCCTCAGATACATTTTCCAGGTTGTTTACTTTTTCTATCTCAAGAATGCCAATAATTTATAGGTTTGGTTGCTTTACATAATTCCATATTTCTTGAAGATTTTATTTATTTTAAAATTCCTTTTACTTTTTTTCTGTCTGACTGGGTTAGTTTGAAAGACTAGTCTTCAAGTTCTGAAATTCTTTCTTTGGCTTGGTCCAGTTTATTGATAAAGCCTTCAATTGTATTTTGAAATTTCTTAAGTGAATTTTTCAATTCCAGAAGCTCTGATTGATTTCTTGTTCAGATGTTTATCTCTTCCTTTATTTTCTGGATTGATTTAGATATTTTCTTTGTGTGTGTTGATTTTCAATCTTGTCTCTAATCTCATTGAGTTTCCTTGCAATTCATGCTTTGAATTCTTTATCTGTCATTTCTGAGTCTCCATTTTGGTTAGAGACCATTGCCGGAGAGCTAGTGTGATCCTTTGGTGGTGTCAGTACTCTCAGATTTTTCATGGTGTCGTAATTCTTATGCTGCTTCCTTCTCATCTGGAGATGCTGGCACTTCTAAATTTTGTGTTTTTTTTTTTTTTTTTCAGGTAGGATTTTTTTTCTTTTTCTTTCTTTTCTTTTCTTTTTTTTTTTTAACATATTATTGGCTTTTTTTCTTTCCCTTTGCCTTTCCCCTCTTCCCTAGGGGGTGGGACTGTAGAGAATGCTGCATAGGGTCTTTTGGCTTTGCTTCTATAGACATATGCAATTCCTTTGGTAGGTTTTATATTGGGCTGTTCAGCTTGACTTTCAAGCCAGTGGATGGCACTTATACGTAAGAGCCAGCTGTAGCCAATGTGGCTGGATATATGCTTGATTTTTGTTAACTGACACTCGCTCTCTGTTGCCTCAGGCAATGGGCTGATTTGTGGAATGCACAGTAGTCTGAGCTCCAGGGAGCATGGGGGCCAGGAGAGGCAGGACTAGACTGGGCAGCTCCACCTACAGGTCCACTGATGGCAGGCACAAGTACTAGCACAGAGGGAGAATTCAGTGGGCAGTCACCAAGAGCCCAGTGGTGAGCCTCGGTGTGGAGCTGGAAAACCTCCTTGGCCCCAGATTCTCTATATGGTGTTTGGGGTGGCCTAAACTCGTAATTCAGGAGAGTGGGCATTCTACATGCCTGGAGATCTGCCTGGGCATGGAGTGAAGAGGGCCCCCCTTCATGAAGATCTCTGCACAGTATGGGTGGGGAGACTCAGGGTGCTTAACCAGCCATCCAGGTGCTCTGAATGACTGGAGATCTACCTGTGTGTAAAGGAGAGAGAGCACGCCACACCAGGTTCTCTGCACAGATGCTCTAGGCAAGTTGCTGCTCCAAATGCTTAGAGATCTGCCTGGTTTGGAGTGGAGAGGGCCTCACTGCACCATGATCTATGTCTAGGAATGAGGGGTTGCATCTCAGGCTGCTGAACCATATAGTGGATGCTCTGAATGCCTGGAGATCTATCTGTGCCTGAAGCAGACAGGGCCTCTCTGCACTGGGATCGCTACACAGGATGGGTGGGGTGGGTCAGGCTGCTGATTCAGGTGAGCTGGTGCTTCAGGTGCCTGGAGATCTTTCTGGGCATGAGCAGAGAGAGCCCTATTGCACCATAATCTATGCTCAGGTTAGCTTTAGGGGTTGGAAAAAACAAAGTATTCTCCCTTGGTCTGGGTTGCTTGGATCCCCAGTGGAAAAGTAAGTCACAGAGAGAGGCTATAGGCTCTCTGCCTCTCTCATATACTGGGGTTTCACTCTATCAGCCAGATGCTATCATGAGGGCTGTTTGTTGGTATTCTCCTCCCCATGATCTGGAGTGTCCTTCATGATTCCCATGTATTCCTACTTTGCTTCTTGAATTAAAGCTCACAGAGTTGATGTTTATGGATTATCTTGCTATTTCTAAGTGGCTGAGGCATGCTAAAAGCCTCTTAATCTACCATCCTCAGATACTCTCTAAATGAAGTAAATGTATGTGCTTGGGACAATGCCAGGCACATAGTAGTCACTTAATAAATGGTAATTTTAAATTAATTACATAAGAATCACTCATAATAAATAAAATAAGACCTCTAGAATGCAAGCTTCCTGAGGGCAGGGGGTTTTGTCTGTTTTGTTCACTGCTGTATCCTCAGTGCCTAGAACAATGTCTAGCACATATTACAATATGTATAATAAATATTTGTTGGATGCATTAATAGGCAGACCACTGAAAACCCCAGATTAATAAGATAACCATGTAGTTATTAGTCAACAAATACCTGAAAAAGTATCCAATCTCATTGTATCAAGTAAATTAATATTACAGCCAAATAGTATACCCACCTCCACCTTCTCACTGGTCTTCCACACAGTAATTATCTATGTTTACCAGATTGTAATTAAATGAATACTTCATGCATTGCCTGTGGTAGTATGAATCTGTATAACCCTTTGGAAAAACATGTTAGAATGAATCAAGAGCCTTAAAAATGTTCATATCGCATGGATTCCATAATTTTCCTTCTCACATATATTAATAAATAACAATCCTGTGACTTTAGAGGCTGAGGCAGGGAGATGACTAGAGGTCAAGGGTTTGAGATCAGACTGGGCAATATAGTGAGACCCTATTTTTAAAAAAATTAAAAATTAGCTGGATGTGGTGGCATGTGCCTATAGTCTGAACTACCTGGGAGGTGGGAGAATCACTTGAGCCCAAGAGTTTGAAGTTGTAAGTGAGGCATGATTGCACCACTGCATTCCAGCAACATCCTGAATCAAAAAATAAAAAAAAGAATTATAAATATGAAAAAGATTGCTACACAAAGGTATATGCTATGGCATTATTTATGGTAGGAAAAAAAAGCAAAAGCTACCTAAGTGCAGGAACATTGTTATAAATTATGCTACATTTATTGGACACAATATTTTACAACTATTAAAGCTGATTTTGGAAATATAATGATACTGGAAAAAAGGAAAATACAAAATTTGTATATACACAAATGTATTCATTTATATATGATATGTATATTATTCTGTGATAGTTACGTAAAGAATAAGATGAATAGAGAAGGTAATACACAAATTGTACAAGTGGTTTTCCTTTGGACCACAGGAAATTACTATTCTGTCTTTTGCTTACCTTCTGAATTTTACAGATTTTCTTTAATGAATATATACTAATTTTATTTTTATTTATTTATTTTTTTTGAGACAGGGTCTCACTCTGTCACCAAGGCTGGAGTGCAGTGGCATGATCGTGGCTCACTGCAGCCTCAACCTCCCAGGCTCAAGCAATCCTCCCACCTTAGCCTCCCAAGTAGTTGGGACTACAGGCATGTGCCACCATGCCTGGCTAATATTTTTAATTTTTTTGTAGAGACGGGGTCTTGCCATGTTGCCTAGCCTCTTCTCAAACTCCTGGGCTCAAGCAATCCACCTACCTTAGCCTCCCAAAGTGCTGGTATTACAGGCATGAGCCACTGTGCTCGGGCCTATAAAGCGGTGATTTTTCAGAAAAGCTTGTTTTCTTTCTTTTTTGTTGTTGCTAAAGAGTATATGAAAGGTTTTTGGCTTGGGATCTATACAAAAGTAATATAAAAAACCCCATCTAAAATATTGAAGGACATGTTATCATTGGTTAAAAAATTTAAAACACTGGTTTACCATCCCATTCTAAACTACCATATATACAAAGAAATTTTTACAACCTCTGAACTTTAAATGTACATATTTTTGTTTTCCTGTTTTCTTAATCACATGAATAATATGTTCCCTTCCAGGTGGTAAGCTGTTAAGTCAGGAGGTGTTTGTTGTTGTTATTTTTAACTACATATACCATAAAATTTTTTTCAATAAAAAAAGAAAATGAATACATTAGACTTCACATTTGTCTTCAGTGAATTTCATAATTTTTTTAAGTTTGTGAAACATAGTTATTTATTTTATAAATAAATGTTAGAAGCACCCCAGGAGAAGGAGAAAGACTTGATTTAGGCATCTATTGCACAAGCATCTGTGAACATGAAAATTTTTTAAAATGTGGAAAACATCACTTGAGAGTATTGTTGAAATGCATATGATAGACTATGAATTTCTGAACATGGCCCAGTTGTCCCATAGAACTGATGTTTATGTTTTCTTTGCAATAAACATAGAAATTGACCCTCCCAGTCTCAAAATATGAGAAACTTTCATTTGTCTTACCTGAATCGCTTTCTCAGGAAATCAACAATTAGGCCTCCCAGAGAGTATCAAGGAACTGAAACTTATCAGATCATATTTGAACAATGAGACACCAGACCCCTCACCCATCACGACTACCCACTAACCAACCACCTGCTTCCTGCTGACCAACACCTATTACTTACTCCTTCCTAATTTATGTTTTCTCACACACAGTTACATTTCTTCCATGCTACATAAACTCCTAATTTTAGTCAGTTGAGGAGATGGATTTGAGACTGATTTTCCATCTCCTTGGTTGTAGCACTCTAATAAAGTCTTCTTCCCTGCCAATACTTGTTGTCTCAGTGATTGGCTTTCTGTGTGGTCAGGAGCAAGACCTAAACTGAATCCCTAATGGATTTTGTTTTCCTGACTGGGAACATGTTGCTTGTTGCTTAGCTGCCATGGGCTGAGTTTAAGAAGTCCTCCTAAGCAGCTTCCTAACCCTTTTTTTCTAGAGGTGGGTCTCCGTCTCTCTCTCTCTGGCCCTGCCACTGCTGGCCCAACCATACTCCTGATTGCTAAAGAAGAACAGCCTTTGAAACTTGTCATGTGCATCTAGATGATCAAGTGTCTTCTGTGGGCCAAGACAGTGGGATCTTCTCCTCTCAGTTTGGGACATTCCAAAGGAATTTCCATTTGCAGACTGAACAAGCTCAACCGAGAGAGGAAAGTACGCTGACTGTTTCAGTTTGGACATCCATGGGGCTTGTTTGTTGATGCAGTAGTTGGATTGTGTTTTGGTGATTGCTTGTTAATATGCATGCATCCATATAGTTATGGGATATCAGAAATTGACAAACTATTTTTTTTCATAATATTGTTTGGCTCCAATATACTTTGGAAATCTGGAGAAGTTTGGCCTCTCCGTGGGCTTCATTTTGCTATCGAATGGGAAAACGAGATGGAGTTCCATGTGCTCAGGCTTTACGCTGCTGTTCTAAACAGAGTTGATTCTGGTTAGTACATGCCATTCTTCTGTAGTGCTGTTTGTCCCAGTGTTCTTTGGAGTCTGGGGAAGTTAGGCCTTTAAAAATCAAACTGCCATGGAAGCTTCCCCAAATTTTGGTTCACAAATTTGATTTTATTTGGGGCTTCATTGAATTACCTACTGGTACAAAGTTTAGCCATGTAAACATATTTGTAGACTAGTGAGTTTGCATTTCTATCTTATCGTTAAAGTTACAAGTTATTGGATTTTTGTTTGCATAGGGTGTATACATGTTTAGATGTGTTTATGTGTATGGACACTTACTATGTTAGAGGTCATGACTACCAAATTTGGTTTATAAGTAATAGAGTACTCATAGGTTAGGTAAATAAGTCCAAGCAATTCTTAAGTTTATCTGACTTAAGTAAATATTTAATAAACAAACTGACTTTGAAATTGTTGGTAAAATAAAAATAGAAATGTCTTTGGAATTGTCAGCATACATTTTTGTCTGGATTCATATTTTGAAGTGTCAGAATTTGTCACAGAAGGTTATAAAGCCATGAACCCAGCCAAAACAAAATGATTTTTGTTTACGTGACTTTTTTGACAAATAAGACAAAATTAATGTTGATTAATAAAAATCACTGAATCTGCTATTGACAAAACACTCATGTATTTAAGTTTAAGTACTTACTTAGGTAAATACCTGATATTCGCAGACTGTTTAAAAATGGTTAACAAGGCTGGGTGCAGTGGCTGACGCCTGTAATCCCAGCACTTTGGGAGGCTTAGACGGGCAGATCACCTGAGGTCAGGCATTCAAGACCATCCTGGCCAACATGGTGATACCCCATCTCTACTAAAAATACAAAAAATTAGTGGGACACAGTGGTGCGTGCCTGCAGTCCCAGCTACTTAGGAGGCTGAGGCAAGAGAATCGCTTGAACTCGGGAGGTGGAGGTTGTAGTGAGCCAAGATGGTACCACTGCACTCCAGCCTGGGCAACAGTTTGAGACTCTGTCTCAAAAAAACAAAAAGGTTACAAAAGAACTAATTTGAAATTATGACTAGCTTTGTCTAATATGTCAGTTTTCAGAAGTAATCGAGATAAACTGTTTTTCAAAATGAAAAAAATGAGTAATGTAAATGAGATAAATGCTTGTAGATGAACTTTTTGTGCAATTTAAAATGTTAAAATTACTTTTGTTGCTTATTGGATGCCTGGGTCATTTCCAGTTAAGAAAGGGTTTTTATATGGGGAAATATGTTTTTTAAAATTGTGGAATGTTCTCATCTAAAAAATACTAATATCGGATAGTTCAGAATTTCATGCTTCCTAGTCCAAGAATGTCATGTGTGGTCTGTGTAAATGATGTTTTGTCCTGTTTGTCTTTGTGTCTATCTTCATCCACATACAGAGAACATGGAAAGCTGGAAAAGTTTAAATAGTAAAATATTTTTTAAAATATGATAGAAAATTAGATAAATGTGGCTAATTAACGTTGCTCATAAAGCTCATAGTCTTGATGAAGGTAAAACAAGAAATGTTGTAAAGAAATACATTGGCAGTTTGGTAATTTTTTTTTTAACATAGTTAAATATGAAGCTAGATTTAGCAGGGAGCCAAATTTCACATAAATGCTTGCATTGCTTTGTTCCACACTGTATTAGCTATTCTGCATGGATAGGATTAGCATTAAATATTTACTGGTCACATTCCTGAAGTAAATTTCTTAATTGCGCAAACTGTATGGTGGTGCTGGTGGATTTAAATTTATATATCAGGAATTTGTATATCAAGAATTAAATATCCATCATGTGTTTTGTTTTTGGTTTTCTGTTTTGGAGTTTTTTTAGGCTCTGGTAACACTGTAGTCTCCAAGGTAAACTGAATGGGAGAAAATTGGGGTTGGTTTCCTATTTATTTGATTTTGCTCTTAATTTTTATTTATTTGTTGTTTGTTTTACTTTGGGCTTTACTTGTACATACATATATAAAATCATGTTTTTTGTTTCTAATGGAAAGCTTGCATTTGGTTCTATGAATAGTCATTTTGTTTCCTATGCATTTCCAACAATTCATTGTTTGCTCTATTTATCTGAAATTCCTAAGCTATCTTTGTCAAGCTACCAGAAAATGACAGTGCACACCAGCTATTTAAAATTGGATCAGGTTTGCTTACCTCTGATGATCTAGGGAGCTATCAGGGCTTTAAGATTATGGCAAAAAAAAAAAAAAAAAAAAA